>NC_056743.1:271317890-271417890 GCF_019279795.1 Protopterus annectens
AATTTGCTAATATGGTTCACAGTATACATGGGCATCATGACAGAATTTAACCTTGCCATGGTGAAACATGCAAGGTCATATCAGTATAGGATTATGAAGATGTGGCTAACAGGCAAGGACTGAGATGACTTAAATATGACAAGATCAGGCACTGTAAAAATATTCAACTTGATATGTCACAGAATAAAACAGACATTCCCTCTTTTGTGGGATATAGAGTTTGGGAATGGAGCGCAACATGCTGAAAGTGAGTCTCCTCATCAGAAAAATTATATTGGGATACAGGAAATGGCAAATGGTCAGGGCATGGCTGCCAAAGGGGACATTACCGTTTACTAAATGTCCAGTGCTTTTGAGTGCAGTGCTCACATTAACAAGTATGCTTAACATTCAGCAGGCCATACAAGTTCATAAGTAGGTACTAGGCTATCTGCCCAAGGGTATTTATAAGCCTAGCCAGAATGTGTTGGCTTTTGCCTCCCTTTTAGATTAGTTTCCTGAGCCTCTGTCCAGCAGGGCCACTGAAGTGATCCCAGGGGTAAATTTACGATTTCCCATCCACTCGTCAAGATTTCTCTTGAAGAGAGTCAGTGAGGGGCTTTCCCTAGCATAGACTGGGATTCTATTCCAGAGTGAGGGAAGTCTCTGGGAGAGGACTCTATCCCTCCAGCATGTCCTATTTATTGTTGTGCTGAGGTTTAAATTCCTAGAGTGTGTGGTTCTAAGAGATTTGGTTTTCTTGAGGTGGAGCATGTCCATTAATTCGGGGTTGGACATGGCCTTGTATGTCAGGCAGAGATCACCTCTGAGTAGGTGGTAAGCAACCGAGTAGAGCTGGAGTTTCTTTAGTCGAGCTGCATAGGGCATCTGTTTGAGGCCCACGATCCTCTTGGTGAGGTACTTCTGTGGTCTTTCCAGCTATCGCAGGTGTTGAGTAAGGTACATCCCAAAAGGGGCATTGTACTCTATTATGGGCCTGATGAGCGATGAGTAGAGGGGCACAATAACCTCTCTTGATCTAGATGTGAACCCTTTCGTGATTAGGTGGGCTACACAGAAGGATTTTCTAACCACTTTGGCAATGTGATTATCAAAGGAGAGGTTGCTGTCTACTTGGGTCCCCAGATCCCTAATTACATCTTCCGTACTTAGTGGATTACCACCTATGTGGTAGTTCATGGGCACTTTGTTTTTCCCAAAGGGGATGACTATGCACTTTTTGGCATTTAGCTTGAGGCCATGGTTCTGACACCAGGTATTCGTCTCCGTGAGACCCTTCTGGAGGATGTCTGTGTCAGCCGGAGAGTCGATTATGATCCCCAGTTTGCAATCATCTGCGAACTTGGTCAGCCATAGTCCTCCTGTGCTTGCCTGTACCTCAAAGAAGTATATACCGAACAGGAGGGGTCCAAGGACTGAGCCCTGTGGGATGCCACTTGTAACCGGTTTAGAGTCGGACATGGCACCCGCAACTCTGACCATGTGAGTTCTATCCATGGGCCAGTTGGCAACCCATCTCTTGACATAGGGGTTAATGCTCAAGCTGGTAAGCTTATCTATAATGCCAGAGTGGGGAATGGTGTTGAAGGCCTTTGCGAGGTCCAGGTAGGCTTTGTGGACTACCTTTCCCTCATTATGGTCTTGGTAACTGTTTCAAAGAAGTCAACTAGGTTTAGGAGGAAAGATCTGCCTTTAACAAAGCCAAATTATGTAGGGTCCAGTGTCTGGAGGTTCCCAATGTCTCTGTTAATGAGTTCCATGATAATGCGCGCCATAGCTTTGCAGACCAGGCTAGTCAGGCTTATAGGGTGATAGTTTCCAGGATCCGTTGTGGCACCACCTTTGTGGAGTGGGATAACTGTTGCTGTATGCCATTCTTTGGGTACATAGCCTGTGGTAAGGCTGAGTTTGAACAGTGAATTTAGGGTTAGTTCATTTTGGAGCTCGTGTAAGACGCAGCCTGGGATACCATCCGGTCCCATTGATGCTGTGTTTTTGGCTTTGGAAAGCGCAGTTTTCACCTGTGTGTCTGTGATGTCTGGGGCTCTACATTCTTCTGGGATGGACACGGGCCCTTTTGGGGGGTGAGGGGGGGGGGTAAAGTTTGCACTAAACCTGTCAGCCAGGATGTTGGCAATGTCAGTTGGTTCAGTGTATTTTTTGCCATTTTGCACTAGCTCAGAGCAGATCTGAGAGTTGCCACCTAGATTCTTGACATAGCTAAAGAAGGCTTTGTGATTATCTTTAGAGTCTTTGGCAATTTTTCTTTTGAAGCTGGCCTTGGATGATTTTATGAGGGATCGTAGTTTCTTGCTAATACTGATCAGGGATGCCTTCCCTTTTTGGGATTTTGCTCTATCATGTAAGAGTTTCCTCCTTCTGTTGTATAGCTTATTTATGGCCAGGGTCCACCAGACTGGTTTCCTCTTTTGGAGGAGTGAGTCTTGGTTTTACTTGGGATGGCTCGATCCATGCATTCCTGTAGGTGCTCATAGAATGCATTTGTAAAGAATTCTGTGGTTTGGGCAGTATTATCCTTTAGCAAGGGGGCTTTGAAACTTTCCACCTTGGTCTTGAGAAGTGTGAAATTTGCTTTATAAAAGTTTTTCACAGCGGTTTACTTGACTGGGGATGTGTTCGGGATGTGGATGTCCAGTGTGATTAGTTTATGGTCTGATCTTACCAGTGACGGGTTTACCTCTGGTGTGGAACATTGATCCCCCATGTTGTTGATGATCAGGTCCAATATGTTGTCACCTCTTGTGGGAGTGGTGACCAGTTGTTCCAGGGCGTTTGAGTTTATAAACTCTAGGAAGCATTGGGTAAGCAAGTTAGTACTTGAGTAGTTTTCCCAGTCAATGTTTGGGTAGTTGAAATCACCCAATATCATGGTGTTAGGTAGGACCTTCATATTTTCCAATGTTCTCAGGAATGCTGAGTGGGGGTCCTGAGACAAGGTGGGTGATCTGTAGCAAGCTACAATCTGAAAAGCAGTTTTGCCCACTGTTAGTTTCACATGGATGGTCTCCGAGGCCTCATGCTGTGCCACTAACCTGGAGGTGTGGGTATCCTTGATGAAAATGGATGCACCCCCACCTTTTGTATTTCGGTCTGGGTTCTGAGGCCGAAAGGTATGGTATGAGTTATAGCCTGGTAGTGCTGGGGTGCTCTCTGGAGCCTTGAACCAGGTTTCTGTTACTGCACAGATATCGATTCTCTCCATACTGAGGAGTGCCTCGAGTGCATGCATTTTGAGGTTTAGACTTCTGGCATTGAATAGCATTACCCTCAGTTTTTGGTTTCTTGTGTTGTTTACGGAGGTGGGTTTGTCTTTTGAGCCTTGCCTAAAAAAGGCACTATGGGGGTGGCAAGAGCCTTGGCCAGTATTTGAAAGCCTAAGGGCGGCAGGTGCAAGCCATCTCTGGCGAAGCAACGTGGCTTGTCGAGCATGTCATCCCAGGCGGACAAACACTGGATCCCCTTTGAATGACATCAAAAGCTTATCCAATTGTTAAAGTTGATCATTTTATCTTTATACTCTGGCATCATTCTTGGTGAGGGCAGGATGCTACTCAGGGTCAGGGTCATACCGGCCTGGGCTACATGATCAGAGAGCTCCTCTATGTCTCTTTTCATGTAGTCCAGGAAGGTACGTCTCAGGTTTCACACCAACATGGACAATGACATTGTCATATTTGTACCTGTTCTGGAGTGACCTGAGTGCTTGTGTTATGTGGCAGATCCTGGCACCCGACAGGAAGCTTACAGTAACCTTCTCCTTGTTCATTCTAGTGAGTGGGACGTCAGTGTGCCTGACAATAGAGTCACCTATTACTAGTGTATTGGGTGTGTTATTTTGCCTTAAGGGCTGTGATTGAGTGGCACACTGACTTTGTGAAGTATGTGGGTACAAATTTGATCCCTTTCATGAGTAAATGGAATAGTTCTTTATTAATCTCCTTCCTGCATAATTAAAAATATTAAAACCCTTGTACGTGAACAACAAACCATCATGCCTGACAATAATAGCCTCTTGATTCCCTAAACTCATATCTTCAGTAATAACTAGGTCTGGTGGTAATTGTTCTTCTTGTTCATCACATTCAGGTTCCCCAATGGTATTAAGAAGGGACAACCTGAATGTGATGAACTTTTGCAAATGTTTGATAGGCATGATGGTTTGTTGTTCACGTACAAGGGCTTTAATATTTTTAATTATGCAGGGGTGGAGATTAATAAAGAACTATTCCATTTACTCATGAAAGAGATCAAATTTGTACCCACTACTAGGGAGAATATATGTGACACTTTAATTGAATTAAAAATTTTTGTGAGGAAGTTGAATCTAAAGTTTTTATATAAAGACCTCCCTTATAACAACAACAAAGGTAGATTTACCACTAAGAAGAAGAGTTGTTATAACCCACTCCTACACCCTTTGCTCAATTCTTTTGAAAAGGTTTGTTCCCAGGAAATTTATCAGACTTTACGGGAACATAGGTCAAAAGTATTTAACCTAACTAAAACTGAAAAACAACTGTTGAATGATATTAGAAGAGATACAAACTTAAGATTTATGAAACCTGATAAAGGTGGGGGTATGGTGATAGCCAATAGTGAAGACTATAACAATAGAATTTTCTGTATACTGCAGGATGAAAATAAATACAAGTGTGTCTCCAGAAATGAAATAAATATTTCACATAGGAAGATTAAATTGCTTCCTGAGGACTCTTTGCATCAAGGGGCTATCAACGAAGAGATTTTTAACTTTCTTAATGTTAATTTTCCTACTATTCCTATAGCGTTTGGGATACCCAAGACACATAAGGATGTTTTGGAACCCCCATACAGGTTAATTATTTCAGGTCAGAATAGCATAACATACCCATTGGGGGTGTTTATTAACCGTACAGTTAGGAAAGCTTTGATTCCTATCGACCATATTCTGGTTGATTCTTGGGACTTTTTGCGGAGGATTAAAAAAGATTATTATAACAAGGATGTTTGTTTTTCCACAATTGATGTAGATGATTTATTTACTTCTATCCCCCATGACAAGGGACTTGAGTTATTCTATGAAGTTTTGGTAGAGAAAACTAATTTGAGTAACACCTTGACTAATTTCATCACTGAACTTATGGAGGTGATTCTTAAAAATATTTTTTTTAGTTTTGGTGGGGAATTTTTTCGACAAGTCAAAGGGGTGGCAATGGGCAACAGTTGTGCACCCTTATTTGCCAACCTTGTTATGTATAAGTGGTAAACTACACTTGCTTTTAGATCTCCCTACAAGGAACAATGGTTGTTATATGTTAGATTTCTAGATGACCTTTTCATTTTATGGAAAAGGGGTGAAATTCATGAAAAAAATTTGGATTTTTTGAATGGATTATGTGATTACTTTAAATTCACTGGTAACAGCGGGAATTCCCACATCAATTATTTGGATGTTAAAATAATGAAGAATGTGGGATGCAACTGTTTTGAATCTAGGGTGTACAGAAAACCAACTTTCTCCAACGATTACCTAGGGTACACAAGTAGCCACCCAACCTTTGTTAAGAGGAATATTGTGAAGGGACAAATGGTTAGGGTCACTAGAATGTGTTCAAATTTGGATTTAGTAAAATCTGAAATGGATTTATTGACCAGTATGTTTAGGGCTAGGGGTTACCCATTGGACTTTGTTAACAACATCAGGCACCAGGTGATAAGTGAATGGGGTTTTAGATTTAAGCCCTTACTTGGTGATGATGAGGTTAATATAACTCAAGTCTAATGTCAAGATAGGGACTTTACACAGACGATGGTGTTAACATATGGAGAAACCTCATTTGGAGTTAGAAGTATTATCAAAAACAATTGGACTATGTTCAAAGGGAACCCTGAACATTTGACAGTGATAGGGGATGAGCCCTTTTTTACATACAGGGTCAATAGAAACATGAAAGGTTTATTGGAAAACCAGGTCAAAAATAATAAAAAAGGTAACACAAAGGGGACTACCAAGTGTGGGGCTTGTGAATACTGTAAATTTATTATAGATACCCCATCAATTGTACTGGGACCCTACAATATTGTTGTCAACTTTAGTGCAGGTTCTTGCACCACTACGGGTTTGGTGTACCTTGCTGTTTGCCAAGTGTGTGGGTTTTTATATATAGGGAAAACAGAAAGAAAGCTGAATAGGAGAATCTATGAACATATTTACAGTGTCACAAGGAAAGATGAAAATAATGCCCTGTATAATCATGTTTCCATGAATCAGGACCATTCCTTCCAGTTTGGTATTCTTGAGGTTGTTGTCAAGGACATTAGGGGAGGTGATTGGGCAAACCAACTGCTCAGAGCTGAAATGAGATGGCAACTGAGGTTAAATGCCACCGTAGCTCCAGGGATTAATGATCACATTAGTATTAAGCCCGAACTTAGGTATCGGGCATCTAAACTTTAAAAAAACCTCATTTTTATCCTTTTTGTGATATATATTTTAAACATTTTAAAAACACATTCATAATTTTACATAAATTGTACATGCCTAGTTTTAATTTTAATGTTTTAATGTGTTTAAATAGTTTTTTATGTATGTTTTTAGGAGGTTCTGTAAAACACATTGTCACTTTAATTTCAAGGGCTGCTTTGTCTAATGAGAGTGAGCCTGTTAATATAAAAGGGCTGTTTTACAAGTTTTAATTGTTCTGATGAAGTCTATTGACGAAAGCGCTTGACCTTTGGAGTACTGTGTGGAATTGTGGTTCGTGACTTTGTACTTTGGATTTTAATAAATTTATATTGTGGTCGTAGGATATTGGCTTCAGAGTGGTTTTTGGTTTATTGGTGTCGTTTACCACTCTCACACCACTTTTTATTCTTTCAGTCATGTACTTCTGTATATTATAGGGGGGTGTAGTGCTAGCATTTATTAGTGCTTACTAAGAGATTAGAGCAAGTGCTGGACTGTAAAAGGAATGGTTTGAGTGCTTAAGTTGAGAGTTTGACTAGTTCCAAGGGAAAAATTGAAGAGCAGACTTCGTGGAGCCAGGAACAGTTTAACTCTAGCTAACCGGCGCTGAGCGGTGCTGCCCGGCATGCAAAACGGTGCTGCCCGGCATGCAAAACCGTGCAAATGCGGGTTTTATAGCAGGGAGATGAAAGAGATAGAAATTAGCCCAAAATGGCCAATAAACTACTAGTTGCTGGGCTGAGACCACTCCTTCAGGGACAGATAGGCTGCTCAAAGCTCCCCACTCTCACTGGTGAACAGAGAAACTTCCTCCTATCCAAGTAAGGTATGGGCAACACAGGAACTTGTTCCACGGCCCTGAATTCAGCAGAACCTGAAAACTGGACTAGACTATTAACTGCTTCTAATCAGATGACACATATAGGGGCAGGTTTTGGGGTGGCAGCCTCTGACCCAAGTAGAAAATAAAAATGGCTCCATGCTTAGAAAAATCAACAAGTAAAGAGTCATGTCAGATGCTTGACATAAGTTTTACAATATTTTATAGTGGGTTGCAATACCATTTAAACGACAACAGAAAACAATTGATGTGGATAATTTTAAATTAGCTAGAATACAACTTAAGGTTTTGATGGAAAAAATGTGTAAAGAGATTCAATTAGGAAGAGTAGAAGGACCATTCCTAACACTGCCACACCTGGGAGGGAGTTTAGCCTTACTCACCATGTGTTCTTCCCAGAAGGCTTCTGTTAATCATGCCTTGTTGGAAGAGGACATCTCCATGACCTGTATATCATTTGAAAAGTCACTGAACATGGTGAAAGCAAAATGGGAAAGGGCACTCACAGAAAAGGCAGATACTGAATTTGTATTTCAGTTGCCCTTTTGAGAATGAGATCCTGAGCTCTTGGACTTTAGAGAAAAAGAGAGTTACTATGTGGATTGCTGCTTGCTTATGGGATGTGCAGAGGCATATGTGGTGTTTGAGAAGTTCAGCTCATTCATGGAATAGGTGGGTCAGCAGGTGACACAGAGGTGGTCAGTTGTTCATTATCTGTGTGCATGTTGGCCTTGCAACTTCAAAGGAATATGCTTTTGGTTTGGGTAGGTTTAGATCTATCTACAGTATAAAGAATTGTGGGTTCCTCTGGTTAAAGATAACAGAGAAGAAACGGCAACTCATTTGTCCTTCTTAGGCATGGAGATTAACAAGAATGAACGGTTGCTGCAGACATTTCCCGTTAGATAACATAAAGGCCCCAGGAAGCAGTAGCAGGAGCAAAGGTGGCAAAAAAAAACTTTAAAAAAGTTAAAGAAGATAAGTTCATGTGATGAACTTTGTCTCCAGAGTCATTCTGCTTTGACAAACTCTTATGAAGAGATTGACAGCGAGAGATGGGTGTTACTAAGCTGCATCCTACACTGATGGTCAGTACACATACAAGAGGATTCAGGAATGTGCCAAGAATATTTGAGAAGGGTCAATGGGATGCTGTTCTGACAAAATGACACATCAGAATCGGACCACTGCTTGTTCACAGATGCAGTCGGTAGCAGTAGTTTTTGAAGGGAATTTATAGAGGACATGGATGTGGTCAGATAACCTAAGGAGTGCGAACAAGGCAACAAACAAAAGTCCATCTTGAAGTTTCCACTGATGGTGGCAGGGCACATTTAAGCTGATATGTTGGAGAACAGACAGATCTTATAAAGAACAGAGAATATGGGCACATTTAGATTATTAACTAATCATCTGGGGTACTGTCCATGTTAGGTTCTTAATGAGGGTATCTGTATTGACCATCATGCAACACAGAATTAGATTCAGCGTGCTGTGTATTAAAGGTGTAGCCAATGTCATTGCTGATTCACTCATAAACAGTTGCACTGGTTAAAGTGACTTGTGCTAAGAGCAGATAAAAGACCCCATACAAGATTTTGGAACATCTGGTAAAGAGAAATGGTTTCAACCTATGTTGAAGAGGGTATTAGGTTTGACTGTTGCTAGTAAGAAAGTTAATTAAAAGAAAATTGAACAAGAAAGGTGGACATAACAGGCAATTAGTGAAAATCCATGCATCAGAGAAATGAAAACAGCAACAATTAGTAACAGAAATGAAGACAAGCACCATGAGGATAAACAATAATTCCAGAGACCATCTGGGAAAATGAAAAATAGAATATAATACAAGTGAATAATATAAAATATACTTATAACAAAAGTATGTAATGGTATATATACTCACATAATAATAAACAGTTACCTAATAGATGTAAAAATATATAATAGTTGTGAAAATTGTAATAGTTACATATTACACTTTAAAATATTATAATAAATGAAAATTATAACTAATGGAGACATGGTACATATACTAATTAAATTGCTTTTGTGCATGCATGTATTTATTTATTTAGTTAGTTATTTGAGTTTATTGGGAAAGTCTGACTGGGTAGAATACCCTTTTCAGTGGTGGCCTGGAGAGTAAAGCTCCAATCTATGTTATATATAACATAAATCAGCACATAAAGAGAGAGAGTTTTATTTATATATATTTAACAAAAATTGCAACTAACATGTTATATATTAGAACACTTAAAGAATATGTTATCTTAAAAAATTTGTACTTCAAAAATACATGTACAGTTATATATGCATGTTCAAACTACACAGTTTGGCAGTTAACAGCATTAACAACAAAATCTCCCTTAGAGAGGTTTTTGAGAATGTACAACATAGGTTCATAGGTTCATAGGTTCATACTAGGCTATCTGCCCGAGGGCATTTACAAGCCTAGCCCATCGTTTTGTGGCTTACGCCACCCCTTTAGTATGGGGAACTATACCCATTATTTTGCTGTGCCTCTGTCGAGCAGTGACACTGAGGTAATCCCTGGGGTATATCTGCGATCTCCCATCCATTGGTCAAGATTTCTCTTGAACAAGGCCAGCGAGGTGCTCTGCCTCACATGTACCGGGATTTTGTTCCACAGCATAGGGAGTCTTTGGGTGATGAATCTATCCCTCCAGCACGTCCTATTAATAGCCGTGTCAAGGTTTAAGTCTCCCGCCCTTGTGGCTCTGATGGATCTAGATTTTTTGAGGTGAAGCATATTCATCAAATCTGGGTTTGACATGGCCTTGTATGTTAGGCAAAGGTCACCTCTGAGCAAGCGGTAAGCGACTGAATAGAGCTGGAGTTCTTTCAGTCGGGCAGCATAGGACAGATTTTTGAGACCCTTTATCCTTTTGGTGAGGAACTTTTGTGGCCTCTCCAGCTGCTGCAAGTGTCGGGTCAGATACATTCCGAATGGGATCTTTTACAAAATCACTTTGTACAACAGAATTTGCTTTTTACAGGTGATAGTAGAGATGGGTAGATTTTTCTTATATTGGCATATTTTTCTGCATTTTCCTTAAATCTTTTTTTTTAATACGTGTGCAATACAGAAACATGTTCAATTTTTTCAGTTGCTCTTTACATCACCTCAGCTCATTTTACCTTTAACTGCCAATTTTCTGTGGACTATTCACAATAGAAAATGCCACATCTTCCTCTCTTGACATATTTCTTATTTATTGTATTGCATCTTTCATATGTTTTTCATATACATTCCATCTTACTACACACTTTTTTTTACAAGATGTCTCATTTATACAGCCCTTCTTTCAAGTGCCAGAAATATTTTGGATCTAACCTTCATCTCTTCTGTCATTTACACATTTCTTTCATACATTTTTATTTCAGTATGCAAATTTATTCACTTAACCAGTATGCATTTTTGCACCATTTCACCATCATATTTCTCAGTTTCTGCTATAAAGGATCATAACACAGTCCTCCTCATTACAACTGCACACTTCCACAACCTCGAAAAATGCCTCTTACAGAAGTCATAACATAACAGTAAAGTATTTTTGAAGGGCAGGAAGCCCCCAACTCTGAACTTGTATATATCAACTCCACAATTACACAGCACTGGAAAAGGGATAAAAGCCCGAAAACAGTACATTGTTGTTTCAGGCAATCACTTCTTTGCTCAAACATAAGTAATTCTTTTCATGGTGCTGAATCTGTTTCCATAAATATATTTAAAAATATTGCCATTATGTCTGTTGTGTATTTTTAGGAAACATTATCAACACAATATATGCAACTCATCATTCTTATTAATTATAAACTTTTTCTTATTAAATGGCATAGGAAATTTTAACCTTTTTAATAATTTGTTACATTTCTTTTATTTTCTTTCCCATCCTTTATCGATTACTTCTTCACTAATCGATTTCATTTTTAAAGTACTACTGTCTTCATATTACATAGTGTGCATAAGTTAACACTACAGAACAGCTAATTCTACCTTCAAATACATCAGATGTTATATTATTCTCTATGTTTTTCTTCACCATGCTGTTCACACACTGCAAACTACTATCTGCGTAGATTATCCTTTTTTTCCCTAAATAAACATTTTAACACTATAGTATAACGAGGCATATATACATCTCTACAATGCTCTATGAATTTGTTTGCTACATTGTTTATTTATGTATTTACTTATTGACAGTTGATTACCAGTATGACTGGGTCAGAGCACATTTTCAGAGGAAAACCTGGGAGAAAAGGTTCATAGTATTGCAACACATTTTGAAAATAATAATTTAACAGTCTTTAAAAAGAATACAAAAAACAAAAAAACAAATATAGTTTAAATAATTATACCAAATTAGTCATAATATGAAAACATCTGAAGCATCAATGTGCTTTATACAAAGCTTTATTCATTAGTCTCAGATGTCTGGCATTATTAACTGAGAATAATGATATGTGATTTACAAAGCAAGTATAAATACATAAGGACAGACATCAGGGACATTGTAATAACTCAGGGACATGTAAGAGGTATGTGGTGTGTGTGTGTTTCAATGTGTCTTTTTTTGTGGGAAAGTGAAGGGGGGTGCCTGTGCCAATGTGATGCATGGGCCTCCAGTGTTAACTATTGCTGGTAATGCTAATCCTCACTTGCGATACTTAATGGTGATTCAGACACATGCAATTTAGCTGATAGTGAAGTGCTTCCTCATTGCAGACAAAATGTTTCTGAATCAGAAAATGTTGCATAATGGAAACAGGCCCCTTCTTACTGCAAGCACTGAGGTTCTTTCTGAAAGCCTTGGGACAGCCTTCCTTTACAAATATATGGCATCATTTATATTTATCTATTTCTTATACATATATATATATATATATATATATATATATATATATATATAGGGAGAGAGAGAGAGACATGGAATTCATTCATAATGTTGAACAGCTGAAATACTGAAAGGTATAACAATGACCAAGAAAGGTCAAAACTGAAACTGTCAAAAAACTTGGCACACACTTTATGTAGGGGCCAAGCCCTGCTTCTCCTCCACTGCCCTTGATAAGTATATATACCAACTCTGAGATTGTACTACAATGGGGAAAGGTGGGAAACACCAGTCCCTGCTGTACCACTAGCTCATCAAATCACAGTTTTTCACCTTTTTTAATTAATATTAATGTCAAATTCTCCCTAACCTGTGGATTGTCCATCACATACACCTGTTTACCATCTATTCACTGAAAAATACAATGCCTTTACATATATATCTATATTATGCCCACACACGTGTGTGTGTGTGTGTGTGTGTGTGTGTGTGTGTGTGTGTGTGTGTGTGTGTGTGTGTGTATGTGTATGTATGTGTGTGTGTGTGTGTATATGCGTGTATATGTGTGTGTGTGTGCGTATATGTGTGTATGTGTGTGCATGTATATGTGTGTGTGTGTGTGTGTACATATACATATATGTATATATATATATATATATATATATATATATATATATATATAAAATTTACACACACACACACACACACACATACACATATTTTATTACATATATCCTTTGTTTCTACAATAATTTTTGAAACACATATTTTCCTTTTACTATGCTATTATCTTTTGTCTTGTCTTTCATTATTTTACTCTTAAAACTGTGAACTTAAAAAATTGGCCTTATATACTTTATAAAATAATATGCTTTTTCTCATACTGCTAGGGGCAGTACATATTAGAAATCCACTTTCTGTTCTTTATTCGTAAAATCTAGAAACCCCATTCTTCCATTACATATTCTTCACTAAGGAGGCTAGATCCATACTTTTTTGACTTTCAGAACTCCTCAAAACATTCTGGTTCTATTCCATCACATTTTTTTCATATATCTTATATCTTGCAGACAAACAAAAGTGGCACTTTGCTGCTTTCATTAGATTAAAACTGCAGCTCTTTATTTCTGTGTTTTAATACTGTTAATATTTGACAGGACAGTCAAATTATTTTCTTACTTCTATTAAGAAAGTTTTCTCTCCCATTTTATCAATACCCCTATTTTATATATACTTTCAGATACTGTACTTTTGTTCTATTCCTTCATCATCTACTTCCATATTGGATTTTTCAATTTCATCTTCTTCCATCTCCTATAAATTATATAGCTGCTCTACTGAAAAACTTGCAAAATATGCTGCCTGTTTGTCTTCTTTTTTTGTTTTGTTTCTTTCTTCTTCATTTTCTTCTTGTTCTTGCATACTTTTATGGCACTCATATTCATATTTCCATGTCGGTCTCTTGAACCACATTATCTTTTTTAATATTTCATAGTCTGACCAATAATGTTCCTTATAGGCAAACACAGTACATTTTCTATTACAGTTTCTACTCCCATGCCCTCATTCACAACACTACTGTCTTTTGGCTTTTCCCAGTAAGGGGTCGCCACAGCGGAACTCTGGTCCGCTAATGATTGGCAGTAGATTTTTACATTCTGGCTTGCCGGGCCTAACGCACAACCTTCAACGAAGGAATGCCCGTTCACGCATGTCGCCACACAGAAGACGCTCTAACTGAGAATCGAACATGCAACGTCTAACTGTGAGGCGACAACGCTACCGCAGCACCACCACCGCAACACTATAGGCATCTTTTTTTATACAATTCCTACTGGTCTCCTTCATCAGATGCATAACAGCATCTTGGTTGTACAGCATGTTTTAGAACACCTTTATCTTGATCAAACAAAATATTTAGTATATGGTAGAAAATATTTTTACATGCAACATTGCATCAGCTTGATATTCAGCTCTGCAATCACCTATTATATTTTTAGTAGCACTTGATTTTGCACACAATGAAATTCAGACAGTACTGTTTTTATCATCACTTCAAGTACTGCTTCGTTCCTCATCTTTGTCTGCACTTTTCTAAATCTATTAGATGTCAAGTTCATTACTTCAAATTCATTCAAAGGGAGTGTTTCTGCCATAAAGATTATATCACAAATTCTATCATTACTTCTAAAATCTGCAACGTCTGGGACAAAACTATCAATCACTGGACAGTCTAATGTATAGTTTGTGTATTTTACCATAGTTACATATACTCTCTGCTGCATTTACTTAAGCACTGAAAAAAATGGAACGTCAGCCTACAAGTTTCACTCTGTTGCCAGTCTTTTAACACTAGGTCCTCTAAAACAGCATACTAATTGCCTTATCCTCACAGCTAATGAACTTATTCTTGTCACTAATAATTCATTCCATCTGTGAGAGATGTAAGTACATAATTAACCTCATTTTATCCCCTTCACTTAAAAACTTGTACTATGAGCTTTACTGTATATACTTCAACCACAATAACATCAAAATGTGTTAAGCTGAGGTTACAAAAAAAAATCATCTCCAATGCTTCCTAAAAATAAGATCACATCTCAACAAGAATCAGAGCACTTATCCTCCTCATGCATGCCTACCATAAATAGCTCCCCGAACAGAAACATTCCAAATCTAACCATGAATCACAGGAACAGCAGAAATGTTTTAGTGATAGGTGACACTCTACTGTAAGGCACACTGACTCATCACTCATGAGGCCGAACAAGGAGAAGGTTACAGTGAGTTGTCTTTCATGTACCAGGAACCCTGACATTATGAGGAAACAAAGGACCCTACCAACTGACAAATATTACTGCAATACAGTCGTGGTAAATGTTGGAGTGAATTACTTGAGATGTAAAACCTTGAAGGACATGCAGAGAGACATGTCAGAACTTTCCATGCATGTTACAAATGCAGGTAAGACGGTGATTCTGAGTAGAATCCTTCTTTCCTTCACCTTGAATGATGCACAGATGCAAAGAAAAGATAATTAAACACCTGATGTCTTTACAGGGGGATCTGTTATGTATAAGCATGGGACAATATTCTAGACAATCACAATTGCTTCATTAAGGATGGCCTTGTAATAAAGATTCTGCATTCTGGCTAAAGCCTTTGCTACCCTGTAATGCCTTTTTAGAGAGTTGAGTTAATGAACATCCCTACATAACTACCAAAGCACTCCTTAAATTGGATTACATTAAGGTGCTTCTTCTCAGTTACAGATCTCCAAACAATAAATAATCTGATTTTGAGGCACTTATGCATTTGGAAGGCATCCATGTCTACATAGATACTGAGACTTGTTAAAAATGTAAGGAGAGCACTCCCAAAATCTCTCGGGTTTATGCCTTTCATGTCTTCAGATTTGACAGCAACTGTGGATCCATCCTTAGGGACGCACAAACTAAACTCATTGAACTACAGATCAGTCTACATAGAATTAGTCATCAAATAATAGCTTGCTAAAGTGCATCTTCTTTGTCCCTAATGACCACATAACAGTCCTCTTTTAGTGTTCTAAATGATCTCCTTATTAGCAAAAGCTCTATTATTTTGGGTGAATTTAACCATCCTTCAATAAACAGGTACACCTATACCTGTAATGTTCCAGCTCCCTAGACTCCCTAGGACACAGCATTCATGACTAATTCTAACAAATATGGTCATCTCTTGCATTGTTCCTCTGGTATCTCCTTCAACAGTGAAATCTGGCCACAAACTTGTGATTTTCTTCTTTAAACTCCTGAAAGCCCTACAGAAAACTGAATTTAAGGACTACAAACATTCCAGCCTCTACCTACTCTATGATGAAATATCAAAATTCACGTATGACTGCACCAATCCTGACCTTGATGCAACAGCAAGCTTCATTAAGGAATTCTATACTCATTTAGAAAAATGCATAGAGCTAGCAATCCATATTAGAACCACATATCACAGGAAATTCAAAATCAAGCCACTCTGGTGGTCCACCACTATAAATAAACTTTGTAAAAAAAAAACTCCAGCTGTATAGCAGATTCAAAACTCGTCTTCTAAAGGAAAATGTCAAAGCATTACAAACTGAAAAACATTATTGGGTCTACTAAAAGATCACATCAACTTAAGCTGTCCTCTGAAGTTGAAGATAATTATAAATCCATTTTAGCTATGCTAGAAAATTAAAAAAATACCTTATAAAATACTCTGAACTGACTGCTAATGTTGCCTCCTATCCTGACTCAATAGACATTGTAAATACTCTAGCAAACAAATTTAGTGCCAACTTCACTCCCAAATCTTCTCTCCAAAGTCCTGAAATACCTTAATCCCTTATTTTCGAAATTATTTCTAAAGAACTTTTACTGAAAGTGCGATCCAAGACTGAAAATACTTTCTCCCAGCAACTTGACAATATACCTGGTTGTTTAATTAGTTTTGTTAAACATACCCTTGCAGACTTACTCTATTTGTTTAACTTAAGTCAGGTTTTGTCCCAGATGAGTGGTGCATTGCAGTGGTGCTGTCCCTCAAGAAGGGTGGCCTTGCAACCAACCCAGGGAATTACAGACCTCAGCCCTATAAGCCTCATCTGCAAAGCCATAGAACATAGTATAACTGAACTCCTAAATGATGACATCAAGAGTCTCATTAAACTTGATGCCTAACAGTATGCCTTTTTGGAGAGAGGACTCTGCTTAATGAATCTGGTAAACTTCTTCAAAGGGGTTACAGAAGCTGTTGACAGTGACCTTTTTAACCTGACAAAGACTTTTGACACCATTCCCCATTCAATCACCACAAAGAAGCTAAATGCTTTAAAAATCAACCAGTATGTGATAAGATAAATATCAAACTAGATAAAAGACAGAAAACAGAAAGTGCAATTTGCAGGCATCTCATAAGAAAGTATTAGAGACCAGTGGTGCTCACTAGAGGGCTCAGTGTTGGCATCTCTCCTTTTTTTACTTTACTTCCCTGATCTCCAAGCAGAGATCCAATACCTCAAGCTAACAAAGTTTTCAGATGATTGCAAACTAGTGCTGTTGTTCCGTCACCCTCTGACAGTCACATACACCCTCCACAATGAACTCTCACCAGTAAATTCTTAGTGCATTAAATATGGTCTCAAACTAAACAGTATATTATCTTCACTTTTGTATATGATCCCTCTCCTCATTATACTACATAGACAAAATGCCACTACAAAAATGAAAATGTTGTCATGGACCTAGGGAATTGGTTGATAATTCTGTGTTTGACTCAACAGCCACAAGGTACAGTGGGGTTCAGGCACCTAGGCGGTGCGACAACCCACTGTGGGACAACTGGATGTGGACAGATGGCAGTATGGAAATTTAGCTGTAGTGACAAATGCCTGCAGACAATTCCCTGTGAAAAGAAAATAACCCCCTGCACCCTAACCACAGGTGTCAGACAAAAACCCCATATGTGATCTAAACACCACACCCCCTAGAAACCACCATGTGCAACCAACAGTGTAACATGCACCTAGACTAGGATGCCAAGTGGGCACCAGAGTGGTACACTAAAACCTGTGTGCTGTGGGCAAGGCCTTTATTAATGCACAATGTAAAGTAATGTGGGGAGTGCTTGGTGCATACTAAACCATGATATAATCATAACTTATAGAAATGTGCCACAGCACGGAGAAAATCCTGCACATCATTATAGTCACACTTATGTTGCAGGATGTGTTTTAGATGACGCTCCCTTACAACAATTGCCTTCCTTCGTGGTGTAACAGGCATGCCCCGCAACAAAGATTCCCGACGGGTATCTGTTAGGTTCTGCTCCTGTTGCAGGACAGTCAAAAGATCTGATAACTGCACTATAGGCCGTCCCAGTAACACTTTCAGCCGACGATGCCATGCCTCTACCTGGTTATTGGTCCGTGGAAAATCCATGCCGGTCACATCACTAACATTCCAGAAATGTAAAGGATAGGATGACGGTAGTCGTTGCTGTGAGGAGCAGCGGGATGCATACTTGCGTGGTCGGCCTCGCACATAATGATGGTCCAGGAATACGCCAACAGGCTGTGCACAGTCCGGTAACATAGCAACAATGTCCACAAATGCAGGGATAACATCCTCAACCGGTAGAAATGCCAACGCGATTAGCTTGCGTATGGCAATGGAAAACGCGGCGTCCGTACCATACAGGGCTACAAGGTGGTTATGCTGGATCTGGTGCCAAATGATCTGTGCAAAGTGGAAAAGGCACCCTTTCAGAATACCCTTTGGAAATGCCTTATGGCTGGCACGGATCGCTGCCTTCTCGAAATCAGTCATTATATACTGTGGAGCCAGGGTACAGTCCTGTTCTGCAGTCATACTCTTCAGTAACTCCCACATACTGTAGTACGCAGACTCTGACTTCCTAGTCATGAGACAGTACACCAGGGGGACAATCCTTGATGAGGTGTGGGTCCCAATACAGCCATGTAGTGTATATAGCTGACGACATATATTGGCCCTGGTAGGGAAGGTGCCATCGGCAAGAATGATGTCAGCTCTACACAGATCACTTAGGTTCTGTGCTGTTGTGAGGAGAACCAGGGAATCCGTCCCATCCATATCAGATCTCCTATGGAGCATAAAGGTGCCAATGCAGAGTGGACAGTGGCTGACATCAATATCCGCAAGTGTTACTGGAGGCGTGCTCAATGCTGCACGTGCTCTCTGACGGACCCTGGTTATGCTATGATGTAATGTTGCACGGCAAGGCATATCCTGCAGTACGTTCTCATCTGCTGTGCCTAGGACACTCTGCATCACCAAACTTGGCAACTCATTTCCATTTACCACCCTCTGCCGCAGTTCCGCACGCAGTGTAGCGACCTGGGCTATTGTTGCATCCGGCCCATGCTGGTGAGGCAGTGATTTCAGCAGTTCCTCACCCCCTTCCTGTCGTACAGTGATGGCACGACCTCTACAGGCCTGCAGTCTCCGCTCAATACATGCCCAGTACCGTTTAGGTGGCAGTTCACGCTCCAAATGGTATAGGTATCCCTCGACTACCAGCATCGGTTTGCCCCGTTGGCTGGGCACTGTGCTATACTTGTTGCCAAGCTGCCCAGGGCTATATCGGTACATAGCTTCCAGCATTGTAACACCACTTGCAGATGGCCTCTCGGCATCCATCACAGCATGTATAGTTGGTAGATCTATGTACGGTCGGCGCTACTACACTCCCCGATAGGTTGTGCCAATAGTTCCTTGACGCTGTCCTGTGGTGGAGCCTGTCTTGTTGTACTGCCTGCGATGGTGCACTGTGCAGATGTCAATACTACAGGTTCGTCTACCTGCTTGTTATGCTATGGAGGCACTATCTGCAGTATAGACAGCCATGGGGCTCAACCATCTCCTGCTTCATACGGAGTTTCTACATGTGGTGTACATGTCCCTTTAAACTCCCAGTTGTACCTGTTACCCAATCAGGGTGTGGGGCCCTGCCTCGGTTTCAGTGGCAGAGGTTACATAGGGGAGTAACCCAGTGTTGTACCCTCCTCTACCTAATTGGGCCTACATACCTTTGTACACCGGCCACGGGGGACACTGGATGGGTTTACAGAACCTACCATGCAGACATGCTGCTTTACACTGGGTGTGGGGGCTGACACTGCTGTCTGGACATCTTCCCTGGTCCACAGTCCACACCTGCCTCTGTACTAGGGGGGGCCATAGCTGGACAGATGCGGTGTGTTGCACGTAAGGCTGTCCAGGTATATGTATAACACTGTTAGCTGCACGTGCCTCTTAGGGGCTCTACAGTCTCCCACATCTCCATGGCTTCCACTACTGGGAGTATTATTGCTATGACGGGTATTGTACTTGTTCTGGGCTGTCACGTGCTTTTTATATGCAGGGACATAGCGCATGGACAAGGGAAATGCTGCAGCTGCTTCCACTCTGGTGTCTAACTCTACTCTACTGTGCCTGTTTACTGTTCGGGTTTCCCTGAAGTGTAGCTGATCTACAGGTAAGTTGTTGTTGCCGTGGATAGTTTTGTGTATGTACATGTGTATTTGCTATGCGTGGGGTATTACTGGTTTATTGTACGTTGTGTCTGTGTGGGGTATTTGTGCTTGTGTTTACATTTGTTTTGTGTATGCGTGGGTTATTTATGTTCTTTATATGTGGTGTGTATGCGTGTGTTTTCACTGCTGCTTTGCTCAGGTTTCCGTGACTGCATTGCCATTTGTGTGTGTTACGCGGTTCTGGCATTTGGTTTGCAGCGTAGCTGCTTTAGGGGTCATCGCTATGTGTGTGCTTTACTTCCGCCGTCAGTTCCGACGGCGGGTGTGTGTTTCGGCCGCACCGCTCTACTATCTGGCGGTGTCGTGGCCTGTTTGTTTCGGCGATGTAGCTCGCGGGCAATCGTCCCGCGATCTACACGCCGGAACCCGGTACAGTGTTTGATTCTCACCTATGGCCTATGGGAAGGAAATTGGTTAGGCTTTGAATGGCCTATTAAGAAAGCAAGCTTAGTAATTTCCAAGTGGATTATTGTTGACTGCCATTGATTGTGGCATTCTCCAGTGGCTATAGTGGTCTTTTGGTTCTAGTTTCAGTTCCTCCACTTATGTATTTTTGTGTTTTTAAGCTTAATAATTAGCTATGAAGTTATGAAACCATGAATCTAAGGAAAAGGGAAAATAAAAATTCTAAGGCTGGGAAGTAGTCATAATGGTTAAGGTTTTTAACTTACAGACACAATGTGCAGGGTTTCATTCTCATATGTGGTAAACGGCTAGGTTTAAAATGGCCCACAAGAGCATCTAGCCTAGTACTACTCTATGAACCTATATATATTTGAAAACTGCAATAAAATTTTTTAATGATTGGGGGTTGGTATACTGGTTAAGGTGCCTGACTCGCAGACAGAAGATAGAGTGTTTGATTCTCGCCTTTGGGAGGGGAAGTTGGCTAGGCTTAGAATGGCCTATTAAGAAAGTTATCCTAGTAATTAGGTATAAACTTATAAAACCATGAATCTAAGGAAAACAAAAAAAATAAAAAATTTGGATCAATTAACCAGAGCTGCTCTACATTTGGCATCTTTTGCCAGAGGTCCAGAGTGTTCTGTTGATATCCGAAGCATCCAAGGCTAAAAACAAGAAAGTAAGTATATTTTGTGACTTTACTGGACTTTTTAAAGTGCATTTTATCAAATTTCTGCCCTAATTCTGCTTTTGCTGTTTGCAACTACATCATTTTCTGCACTTGATTTTAACTGTACTGTTACCCTAGACAGCATAGACTAGATTCAGATCTGCTGAATCTAGCCTGTTATTGATACACCTGAGCAGTAAACCAGTCATCTTACATTAAGAGAGGCATCCCAGCACCCTTGTGGCAGGAAAGTATAGCTCCAGCCTCGTCTGAGTTGGGGATTGCTGGAGGAAGGTTCATTGTTTTCTTTCCTATTGGTAGATTAACTTAAAAGTATTTAATTTCAGCTATATTTAAGCCTCATGTTTCTGAGTTGCTGCACACCCCACAGTGGGGTTAGTGGTGCCATGTATAGATTCAAATGCCTTGAAGCATAATTTTCCCTAGACATCTGCCATTGGAACCCTCCCAAGCTTCCCTACTGCACTATGGGCAACTCAGCCATGCACTGAGCAGTGTTGCCCCACTTATCATCCCTAGCCTTTAATAGAATAAGCCCCTTTGTTAGTCCTAGTGCAAAAACCTCTCTAACAAGCCCACTTCCTTCCCTAATAGTACTCATGGTACAAACCTGCTATAATGGACGGGCAGTTTCCCATCATCTCTCCGGCCAGTCCAACTGACATGGGAATCCTGAGACAATGTAGTAATTGACTCATGTATACTGACAACCACTTGCTCCTAAACAAACACCCTATGTGAGAGATGTAATTACACTATAAAATTGGAATCAATTTGGTCACTTAACATAAACCGGACAACAAACAGGTTGTCAGCACACACACTTCACCTCTCTCACAAAATAAGGACATGAACCATAAGCTCACATACTCAGAGGTACTCATTAGAAGACTACCAAAAGATCAGAGACCTCTCAAATGTAAACCACTTGCACACACTACATTACCAACAGACACCACTACACATAATAACACATACACCAGTGTCTCAGCAAATAAGCCCCTAAGGCAAAACACCTCAAAACCTAATGTTTTGGTCATAGGCAGCTCCATAGTGAGACACACAGATGTCCCCCTCACCAGGCTGGACAAGGACAGGGTCACGGTTAGCTGACTTTCAGATGGCAGGATTTATCAAATCATGCATGCACTCAAGTCGGTCAACAGCAAGTACCGTTATGACTATATGAAGAGAGACATGACTGAGCTCTCAGACTGTGTGTCCCAGGCAGGTATGATCCTAGCACTAAGCAGCATTCTACCTTCACCCAGGATGATGCCACAATATAAACAAAAAATGATTGACTTCAACAATTGGCTAACTTTCTAGTGTCAGTCGGGGGGATTGAATATCTGTTAGCCTGGCTGACAGTCTATGCTGCTTTGCCAGAGATGAGGCTTTCAGATACTGTCAAAGGTGCATGTCTCCCCCATAGTGCCTTTTTTTGGAAATGTCAAAACAACAACATTTCTGACATAACAAAATCCCTCAAGATAAACTCAAGGTTCTGCTGTGTAATGCTAGGAGTCCAAAAAGGAAACTGCACTCCCAGGAAGCATTCCTTACTTTGGAAGATGCTGACATTTGTGCAGTCACTGAGACACTGAGACATAGTGCAAAGCCAAGGAGAACACCCTGGCCCTGCAAAGCTACAATGTTTTTCACACATTCAGACCTCAAAATGAGTGTGAAAGAACCAAAGGAGGAGGTGTATACATCTTCATTAAAGCCAAGTACACCTCGAGACTGGTTAAACACTATGACTGTCTTGAACTACTCCATGTCCAATTAACTACAGGCAAAATTACTTCCACATCATTGCTCTCTATAGGCCCCCCCACCATAAACCAAGGAAAGTACACCACTTACCTGGACTTACTGCACTCACTCACTATAAAGCCAAACACCTTGGCTATGGGATATTTTACCTATCCCTCCATCAACTGGGTGACATACATGAGCACAAACATGCTTCCAAGAGGTTCCTGGACTTTGTCAACAGAAATGCTCTGGTACAGATTGTCTGCACCCTCACAAAAGGCTCAAATGGAGGGGTCACTGCAATCCCCCCTGTGTGATGCCCACACTGATAAGGTCAGACCATAAATCAGTCTCGTTCAACGTAACTATTGGACCTGACACCCCCACAGGAACAAAAAATCTAAAAAACTTTACCAAAGAAAACTATAGCCTGCTAAGTGATAGTATAAAAATTTCAAACTCCCTGCAATCACAGACAACAATGACTCCTATGCAGAGGTGTACACAAATTCCCTGTATAAACAGTTAAGCAACTTTATAGACTCAGTACAGACTGAATCAAAATCAAGTCCTCCTGAAAAAACAAGCCAGCCTGATGGACCTCATGTATAAATAAGTTTTATATATATATATATATATATATATATATATATATATATATATATATATATATATATATATATATATATATATATATATCTATTGTTGTTTTTTCTGCTAAATACTTGAGCTTTGGCCGGCTAAGATCTGCCTGCAATCAACTGGATGTATAAGTGAATTTAAGTACATTTTTATCTGCACTTTTTTATATAGTACTGCATTTTATGTATTTTTGTTTCTTACTGAATATTAAAAGAACTGAAAATTGGGGTTGTCTGTCTCTGCAGAGAGCTTATGTCTCTACAGCGATCTTGTTAGAAGTGTAGCCACTGATAGCAGTGGGGGGTAGTTTCTCTTTGATATTCTGTGCTTCAGCTGAGGGGCTGTCCTGCCTTATATAAGTGGTACATTTTGTTGTTTTTTCTGCTAAATACTTGAGCTTTGTCCGGCTAAGATCTGCCTGCAATCAACTGGACATATAAGTGAATTTAAGTTCACTTTTATCTGCACTTTTCCATATAGTACTGCATTTTATGTATTTTGTTTCTTACTGAATATTAATTGAACTGAAAATTGTGACTCTCTGCCTCTACAGAGATCTTGTTAGACGTGTAGCCATTGATAGCAGTGGGGGGTAGTTTCACTTTGATATTCTGTGCTTCAGCTGAGGGGCTGTCCTGCCTTATATAGTTGGTATATTTTGTTGTTTTTTCTTATAAATACATGAGCTTTGGCTGGCTAAGATCTGCCTGCAATCAACTGGATGTATAAGTGAATTTAAGTACACTTTTATCTGCACTTTTTTCATATAGTACTGCATTTTATGTATTATTGTTTCTTACTGAATATTAATTGAACTGAAAATTGTGGCTCTCTGTGTCTACAGTTAGTCCCCCCCATTCTTGGTTAGGTGTTAATCTTGGTGGCTTTGAAACTGCACGCCCCTCTTGTAAATTTGTATTTGGATACTCCTTCTGGGCCCATCTCATTTGCTCACTCAACTGAGTGCAGTGAGGTCATATTCTGATTTCAGGCACTCCTACTGTATACAAAGAGAGCATTTGGGAAAAAAATGTTTTTCTAAGTTTGTTTCCTGTCTTTCCTGTAAATACTCTAGTCCACATACATATTTGCTGTATCCAAGACTATTTGTAAGCTTCTGAGCCCCCAAACCTCTCTGTGTTGGAGAGAAGCCTTCTAGCTTAATTTTATTTCTTAGAACTAGCCAGTTTTTTAGTTTCAGCACTCAAATCTGTTTCTTTGAGCTCAGCACTTGTTCAGAACTCGTTGTAAGCACTAAATAAGCTACAAATTACTACAGCACTCACCTTTCCTCACTTGTCTAGAGGAAAGCACCTATCCAGGCATGTCTAAGGGTCAGCTCCTGGTGTTTTCTCCTGTCTACCTGATGAATCTGGGCATCTTTGGGCAATGCAGCAATTGCCTCATGTACGCAGGCAACCCTCTCCTCCTACCACCCAACGCTACAACTTGTGAGAGATGCACTTATATAGCCAAACTGGAAGCAAAGCTCTCTTCACCCAAGACTGGAATAGACAGTCAAGAGGAGAAGGTAACCACTTGCACCAAACCACACTCATCACATAGTCCCTCAAAACCTACACCACCAAAACACACACATAGAAACACAAAACACACACCTACATTCGCGGAGGCTCTCAATATAAACCTGCCCAAGTAACAGAGACCTCCAAAGCAGAAATACAAGCAAATTCCACCCCCAATACAACCCAAATGACACATAGCCCACAATCTCAGTGTGCCACTCAACCACAGCCCATAAGGCATAACAACGTACCCAACATTCTAGTCATAGGTGCCTCTATAGTCAGGCACACTGATGTTCCACTCACCAGACTAAACAAGGAGAAAGTTACTGTCAGCTGCCTATCGGGTGCCAGTATCCGCCACATAACGCACACACTCAGGTCACTCCACAACAAGTACAAATATGATTCTGTCATTGTCCATGTTGGTGTGAATGACCTGATACGTACCTCTTTGGACTACATGAAAAGAGACATGGAGGAGCTCTCCGATCTTGTAGCCCAGGCAGGTATGACCCTAGCCCTCAGTAGCATCCTGCCATCACCCAGAATGATACCACAGTACAAGGACAAAATGATTGACTTCAACAATTGGCTAAGCTTCTGGTGTCATTCTAAGGGGTTCCAGTATTTGTCTGCCTGAGATGACATGATCGACAGACCACGATGCTTTGCCAGAGATGGCCTGCATCTGTCGCCCTTGGGATTCCGGATACTGGCTAAGGCTCTTGCCACCCCTATAGTGCCTTTTTTAGGCAAGGTTCAAATGACAAATTCACCACCGTAACAGGTACAAGCAAGCAAAATCTGAGGATAATGCTACTCAATGCTAGAAGTCTAAACCTCAAAATGCACTCACTCGAGGCACTCCTTAAAATGGAGAACATCGACATCTGTGCAGTGACAGAGACCTGGTTCAAAGCTCTAGAGAGCACCCCTGCATTACCATGCTATAATTCATACCACACCATTCGGCCACCTAACCAAAACCGAAGCACTAAAGGTGGAGGCGTGTCCATATTCATTAAGGATACCCACACCTCCAGGCTAGTTGCACAGCATAATGCATCTGAGATTATCCAAGTGCAACTAACTCTGAGCAAGACCGCAATCCAAATAGTAGCTTGCTACAGACCCCCCACCATGCCCCAGCATTCCCACTCCTCATTTCTTGATACACTGGAAAATATTAGGGTACAACCCAACAGCCTAATAATGAGTGATTTCAACTACTCCATCATTAACTGGGAAAACTACTCATGTACCAACTCTTTTGCTCAACGTTTTCTGGAATTCATAAATTCCAATGCCTTGGATCAACTTATTCACACCCCCACCAGGGGCAGCAATATCCTAGACCTGGTCATTACCAGCATGGGTGACTGGTGTTCCACACCAGAGGTCAATTCCTCGTTGGTCAGATCCGACCACAAGCTAATCACCCTAGACATCCACATCCTGCCCCCACCCCCCCATTAGGGAAATCACTGTAAAAAAAAATTCTCCAAAGCCAACTTCACACTTCTTAAGACAGAAGTTGCAAACTTCATGATACCCATGCAGACGGACTATAGAGGTACGATTGCTGAATCCTACACAAATGCACTTTATAAGCACTTATAAGTGCATGGATCGTGCTATCCCTAACAGAACCAAGATGCTATCCTCCAAAAAAAATGAAGCCAATCTGGTGGTCCTCTGCCATAAACAAACTCTACAACAAAAGAAAGAAACTGTTGCAAAAAAGAGTAAAATCCCATGACTGGAGGAGCTCCCTGGTCAGCCTCAGTAAGAAGCTGAGATCCCTCATTAAATCCTCCAAAGCTAATTACGAAAACAAAATTGCCACTGACTCTAAAGACAACCACAAAGCATTCTATAGCTATGTCAAGAATCTCAATAGCAACACTCAGATCTGCTCTGAGTTACAGCACAATGGCACTAAATATGTAGAACCAACTTATATTGTCAACATCCTGGCAGACAGGTTGAGTGCTAGTTTTACCCCCCCCCACCCCCTAGAGGGCCCATCTCTATACCGGAAGAATGCAAAGTTCCTGTAATCATGGCTGCACAGGTAAAAAACACACTCCCCAAAGCCAAGAACACAGCATCCATGGGACCTGACAATATCCCAGGCACCATTCTACATGAACTACATAACGAACTGGCACCCCACCTAAGTATCATGTTCAATCATAGCCTCACCTCAGGCTTTGTGCCCACTGAATGGCACACCATGATGGTTATCCCACTCCACAAAGGGAGAGCCATGATGGACCCCGGGAACTACTGCCCCATTAGCCTGATGAGCCTGATCTGCAAGGCCATGGAACGTATCTTCATGGAACTCATAAACAAAGACATTGGTAATCTCCAAACTCTGGACCCCACCCAGTTCGGGTTTGTAAAAGGCAGATCATGTCTCCTAAACCTGATAGACCTCTTTGAAGCAGTCACCAAAGTCATAGATGAGGGTAAGGTGGTTCACATAGCCTATCTAGATCTCGCCAAGGCTTTTGATACCAACCCCCACTCTGATTTTATAGATAAACTCACTAAACTAGGTATAAATCCCTATGTCACAAGATGGGTGTAGCAAGTGGAGTACCACAGGGTTCAGTCCTGGGTCCTCTCCTGTTTGGTATCTACTTCTCTGAAGTACAGGCTAACACAGAAGGTCTTTGGCTAATGAAGTTTGCAGATGACTGCACACTGGGAGCCATAATCGAAACTCCTAATGATGTGGACATCCTACAAAAGGGCCTCATTGAGACAGATGCCTGATGTCAAAGCCATGGCCTGAAGCTCAATGCCAAAAAGTGCATTGTCATCCCCAGGGTAAAAACGCTGTACACATGAACTACCACATAGGTGGCAGTCTACTTAACACCGAAAGTGT
The DNA here is from genome assembly GCF_019279795.1 of Protopterus annectens. Lineage (NCBI taxonomy): Eukaryota > Metazoa > Chordata > Ceratodontiformes > Protopteridae > Protopterus > Protopterus annectens. Next base: position 271,346,076 of record NC_056743.1, read on the forward strand.
GATACGAGACATTGGGATACAGGTGAACAGTAGTCTCTCCTTTGATAATCACATTGCCACAGTGGTCAGGAAATCCTTCTACATGGCACACCACATCACAAAGGGTTTCTCATCCAGAAAAAAAGAGGTCATTGTTCCCCTCTACTCATCACTCATTAGACCCATTATAGAGTACAGCGCCCCTTTTGGTATGTACCTCACAAGGCTTCTACAACAACTGGAGAGGCCACAGAAATACCTCACAAAGAGGATTACTGGCCTCAAACAGATGGCCTACGCAGACCTTCTCACAAAACTCCAGCTTTACTCCGTTGCATATTGCCTACTCAGAGGCGATCTCTGCCTAATATACAAAGCTATGTCAAACCCAGAGCTGATGGACATGCTCCACTTAAAGAAATCTCAATCCCTCTGAGCTACACGCTGCAGGGACCTAAACCTTGTCACCACAATAAACAGAACATGCTGGAAGGATAGATTCCTGTCCCAGAGACTTCCCATACTCTGGAACAGACTACCTATCTATGTATAACAGAGCTCCTTATTAGCACTCTTCAAGAAAAATCTTGATGATTGGATGGGAAATAGGAAATTCACCCCGGGGATCACTTCTGTGGCTCTGCTCGACAGGGGCACAGGAAAATAATTTTCTTGGGTGGTGAAAGCCAGGGTACCTTTTTGGCTAGGCTTATATAGGCCCTAGGACCAATAGCCTAGTACCTACCTATGAACCTATGAACTTATAACAGGAGGAAGAAAATGATGTCTAAGAAAAAGAAGTGGACTCAGCAGTGGAAGAACTTCCTCCAAAGTTTGAACAAGCAAATCAGAAATCTTGTCAAATCCTCTAAAGCTAATTACAAAACTAAAATAGCATCCCTAGCTAAGGATAATCATAAAGCATTCTTTAACTATGTTGAAAATCTGAAAGGGAATGCTCAGCTATGTGCTGAACTGGTAGTGGATGGTACCACTTATATTGCACTGGAGGAAATTGCCAACCTGCTAGCTGACAGATTTGGTGCAAACTTCACCCCCCCCACCCCCCCCCGTCCCCACCAGCCATATCCCAAAGCATACCCGACACTTGCCCACTGCCTATTATTTCCAGAAATCAGGTCATATCTGCACTCTCCAAGGCTAAAAACATGGCCTTGGGCCAGGTAACATTGCAGGTTGAATACTAAGCAATCTAAAACAGAATATAGTGGACCCACTTGGTACCCTCTTTAACTACAGTCTAAAACCTGGCTTTGTTCCAGTAGAGTGGAGAACAGCAACAGTAATCCCTTTGCACAATCAACCAACCCTGGAAACTATAGACCCATAAGTCTAACTGCGCTCATCTACAAGGCCATGGAAAGAATCATAATGGATCTGATCAACAATGATATAGGTGACCTTCAAACTCTAGACCCAACCCAGTTTGTTTTCGTTAAGGGTAGATTATGCTTGTTAAACCTAGTAGACTTCTTTGAGAAAGTCACCAAAGCCCTGGATGAAGGTAAGACAGTGCATACTGCCTGTCTTGACCTAGCCAAAGCTTTTGACAGAATCCCCCACTTGGGTATCATTGAGGAAACTCTCCCAGCTGGGGATTAACGCTTACTTCACTAGATGGGTAGCCAATTGGCTCTCTGACAGAATGCATACTGTCAAGGTTGGTGAATCCACCTCTACCAGTAGGCATGTCACCAGTGGGGTACCACAAGGATCTACGTTGGGCCCTTTACTGTTTGGAATCTATTTATTGGAAGTCCAGGCTAAAGAAGATTGCCTTTGGCTTACCAGGTTCGCTGATGATTGAAAATTGGGTGCAATTATTGAGTCCCCCAATGATGTTAACATATTATAAAAGGGGCTAACGCAGACAAATGAATGGTGCCAAAGCCACTGGCTAAAATTAAATGCAAAACAGTGCATTGTAATCTCCTTTGGCAAATCAGAATTCTCTGCTAATTACAATATTGACAGCACCCCCTCCAAGTTCAAACCCAGTGGTGCGTGATTTGGGAACACAAGTTGATAGCAATCTGAACTTCGACCACCAAGTTTCCACAGTGGTGAGGAAAGCCTTCTACATTGCACATCTCATAAGTTAGAGCATCTCATCCAGGTCTAAGGATGTTACATCTCCACTGTACTCAACCCTCATAAGACGTTTAATAGTGTGCAATGCTCATTGCTCCCTTTTGCATGTACCTCACCAGACATCTGCAGCAGCTGGAGAGACCCCAGAGGTCCGTCACCAAGAAAATACAGGGCTTCCAAATCATGACCTATGAGGATAGACTGAATGCCCTATTACTGTACTCTGTATCTTATAGGTTACTGAGAGGTGACTTGTGCCTGGTTTACAGGCCAATCTCCGACCCAGCTGTAATGGAAATGCTGCACATCTGCAAGTCAAATGGCACAACAGTCACTCTTTCTAGGGATTTTAACCTAGCCTCTGACATAAACAGACCATGCTGGACAGACAAGTATATCTCCCAGAGATTGCACTCCTCTGGCATAAACTTCCAATTCACATGAAACAAAGCTCGTCTTTGACCCTATTCAAATGCAACCTTGACAAATGGATGGGTGACCACAAATTCACCCCAGGGGTGGTTCCCATGTCCCTCATGGACAGGGGTAGTCAGTGTTGACCATAGACTCTCTCTGCAAATGTCACCTGTCTAACCATTTGGGGCAGCTTGTGATTAACGTGATTAGGTTTGAAAGGGTTCTGGGGCTATCAGCCTAGTAACCTCCTATGAACTTACAAAGAAGTACTAACTCCCTTATATTTAACAGTTGTTCTTGTGTCCTTCAGCTTTTCCCGGTTAGGGGTCGCCACAGCGGAACTCCAGTCTGCTAATGACTGGCAGTAGATTTTTACGTGCCGAGTTGCCAGCCCTGATGCACAACCTTCAATGAAGGTACCCCATTCACGCATGTCTCCACACAGAACTCACTCTAGCTGAGAATTGAACAGGACAATGTCTTACTTTGAGGCGACAACGCTACCACAGCACCACCACCTCAGTCCCTTATATTTAAATGTGATCAGACCAATTATTGAGTAGAATGCCAGTTTTGGGAAGTATCTCACTAAAGATATCAGCTAGAAAGACCCCAAATGTTCCACCAAAAGATCACAGCCTAAAATCCCTGAGCTACCAAGTGAGGCTGGATGCTCTGTCACAGTTTTGTTTACTGTGCTGCTACATATCCAGGTGTTCTGGAACACCTCCAGCTCCACAAGTCCATTATCTCCACCAGTGTTACAACCAGAGACCTAAATCTTTATCAAAAAGTAAATAAAACACAGTATCAGGACAGGTTTATAACCCAATGACTTCCAAACCTCAGTAATAAATTTCCCTTGCATGCCAAACAAATAAGTAACTCCATTTAAATATAACCTAGATAACCAGCTGTGTGTCCACAATTTTACTTTGGCATTCACATTCTAGTATGGTTTTCCTGGAGAAAAAATGTTTAGCCTTAGGAAGGGTACTTACAAGGTGTGAATTGTCATACAATTTAATATCCTTGCAATTTCTTTGAATCATTGAATTAAAAAAAATTAATAAATACCATTACCTTCTAGTCTTATTCCTTATAGAACAATAACGTGCTCCAACACAATATACTCATCTTCTGTGAAATGTTAGCTGTCTTGAGGAAATCTTACAACATTTTGTAACAGAGCAAACTACTATAAAATATGTAGAAATACATAATAATTGTGAAAAATTAAATGGTTAAATAGATATAACATATCTAATGTCTGTGAAAATACAAACAGTACAGCAAAAAATATCAATAAATACATAAAAGCAGACAAACTGTGGGAAGTGTATAAAAAAGCAAATGTAGACAAGGAGCAAACATAGACAAGTATCATAGGAGTGTACAGAGACACATACAGGTGTAGCAGATGGGCATCATAGGTTCACACGTTTTTCCAGGTAGAAAAGGAACAAGAAGATTCAGAGGGTGAAGCCAAATGAAGGTAAACAGACAGAAATAAATCATGGCTAATTAAACAATTTTTTTTTTTTTTTTTTTTAAGTATGAGTTACTTTAGGAGAGCAAGAGCAAAGTGGTGGAACGCTTTAAAAAAGCTTGCCAGAGATGAGGGGATGAAACTGCCAGAAGGAAACAAAGCTTGCAGGCAGGTACAATCACAGAGGGGGAAGTGTTCTGTTCAGGGAAAAGGTGATTGGAAAGCATAGTCAAAGAGATACCTACCTCAAACAAGTCCAACAGGATATCTGTAGTACAAAGGAAGAGTGGGGTCATCTTGGATCAAATCAGTGTTGTTTGGTCACCTGAAAGGAAGCAATGCACTCTATATTCTCAATCTACAGGGCCTAGCAATACATGAACTCAGACTTTACAACTGCTATTTGACTGAATTGATATTTGGGTTTTTTACATTTAAGGTTTGGATATTTCCATAACTTTTTAATTTTGGTCTTTTTATATTGCCATTTGTTATATTTTAAATTTTGTTTTACTGCAAAGTTTGTTAGTTTTTTCTTTTATTTGGAATCTTAAAAGCAAGGGTCAGTCAGGAAACATTCATTTTGCATTCAGTGATTGAATAGGAATTAGATTTAGCTAATTCTTGAGAGGAGCTGAGAAACATTTTTTAAGGCATTCACCTACATTCTTATCCAGCTACAAGAGGTTGGAGTTTATAACTGCTGTTTGACTGAATTGATTTTTGGATTCTCTACAGTTAAGGTTTGGATATTTCCATCAGTTTTTAATTTTGTCTTATTATATTACAGTTTGTTGTAGTTTAAATTTTCTTTTACTGCAAAAGTTTTTTTCATTGATTCTTAAAGTTGTTGGCTAGGGTCAGTTAGGAAAAATTCCTTTTGCATTCATTAACTTGAATAGGAATTAGACCAATCCAGTTATTTGGAGGAGCTAAGAAACAGTTTTCTTATTTAAGGTATTCATTTACATTCCTATCTAGTCACAAGAGGTCTGACTTTACAAGTGCTGTATACTGCAATTGTTTGGGGGGATTTTTTCCCACCCACTTACTCATCTCTTGATCTGCTTCTAAACTTGGTGGCTTTTTAGCTACTTGCCTTTTTGTACATTAGACTTTGGAATCCCCTCCCAATGCTAATTCTGCTGGACTCTGATAGTTCACACTAATAAGGTACTCCTGTTAGAGTCTTAAAGCTTGAGTTAGGCTGTGTTTAATATCATCCAATTTAATTAGTGTACATGGCAATACTCAGAGTTTTAATCTGAATGGTGTATTGTTCTTTTCTGCATTTTTTCATTGTTTTAAACAAAATGTCAACTGTTTGCATTTTTGACTCAGTCTGAGACCTTAGCCTTGGAGAACCCCTCACAATAGTGAGAAAATTATGAGTTGCTGCAGGATCTGAGCCTCATTTTTTTTTCATTTCCTCTGCATATTAACTGTTTGCATTTTATTTTAGCCTGGAGACCTTAGCTTGTAGTATCACTAACAAGAGAGCAAGAGAATTGTGAATTGCTGCAAGATCTGAGTCATATACATATATATATATATATATATATATGTGTGTGTGTGTGTGTGTGTGTGTACATATGTGTGTGAATATATATATATATATATATATATATATATATATATATATATATATATATATAAATATATTCACACACACACACACACACACACACACACACACACTGTCAGAAAAATATGTATTAATGTGTGTGCTTAATGCTAATTAGAAACTAAATAAGTTAACACGTTTTTCATTCTATTTTATATGCACTATTTTATATACAGTTGAGTTTCATATGAGACTAAAAGATGCTTTTTGAAACTGCAGTGTGCTTTCTGAAACTTGCAAGATGCCCTCTGACCTAGTAATTGCTAGCACAGCAATATTCATGTTTATGCCTTTTGTAAATGTACTTGAGAAGCAGATGATTATCTGCTAGGTCAGGAAGAAATGAATGAACAATGCTATATTCTGTAATGTAATGATTTTAAACAATCAGCTCTGTTCGAAGTATGAGAACATGCACAGCTGCAGAAGTTAGAAATAACATAGACAAAGGACTGTTAGAGAAATGAACTGCAATCTATACTTGCTTTGTGCTCGAATTAGCCATAGTACCTTGAATGGTAACATTGCATATATCTAACCGGTGGTAGCCAAGGCCACGTTGTTTTTCTTAGGAAGTTTCTCACAAAAATTGATAGTACCAGCAGAATATTGTAAAAACAATCACTACGAAATGATGATGACAAAACTTGTGATTCACTACGTCAGCTTGGTAGGCAATGTCTTATTAGAAAATGTATAAAAATGCTTGCATTTCCTGATTCTAGTTAGACAACCTCTGTATTAGCACGTTTTTGTCTCCTTACTGCAAGATTAAAGTGCATTAACCTGAACCTACCGTGTATTGATCATTTTTGAAATATATTTTTCCTTTGACAGTTTGGTCCTTCGGACCGGAAATATCTCTCACTCTAGGCTCAGGTCAGAATTGGGCCCGGTGGCATGCACCCGTACGGAGAAGTGGCCACATCGGCTTTTCTGCTTTGAAAGACCTCCGACTGAATTGTCGTTCAAAAGAGGCCAGCCACTGTTTCTGATCTGGGATTGGAGGACGAGTCTACGTTCCGGTGGATCAACACACGGAGGGTCAGGTAAGGAGGAATTTACCTTTTTTCTGTTTTAGATCAGGGACTTGTTACAGTATTGTTTCGTCAGGGAGATTTGCATGTGCAGATCAGGGACAAAAAGATTGCTGTCTTGTCATAGATCAGGGAAACAGAATAGGTAGGCAGTTATTCTAGATAAACTGTGAAAAAGTGTAAATCATGGTACCACGTGATAAAAAGGGTTACATAACAATTTCTAGCTTAGCTAAGGCAACATGGGAAATCAGTTCACAAAAAGTTCCCGAGACCCGCCCTTAACCGAAGACGCGAAATATATGCAATTACAGCGTGCCGATAATGTTAGGTATTATACAAAATGGGTTGATAAATACAAATTTGACGGGAATTTAGATAAACCTTCACTTATTAAACTTGTTAGACAACTTAAAACAGACGTGAAAGGTCAGCTAAAAAAGCAACGACAATTAGGAGTCCCTCAGGCACACAGGTGGCTTGAGGAAGCAAACCACAGGGAACAAAAGATTAAAAATTCAAAAGCAATGTTCTTAGACAAAGAAGACAATAACTTGGTAATAGCAACAGCCCCTCCTCGGCCCCCTCCGATTCCCTTACCAGAATATGAAGCGAGTGGACAAGCTGATCCACCTCCGCTATACCCAGCTGTTCCTGCAAAACCAAAACCGTTTGTCAGAGATCCTATCGAGACCAAGTCTCGAACACGCAACTTAAGAGGGGATATTGAATTATATGAAATGAATAAAAATTCACAGGCTATGAGTGAAGAAGAGATATGTCCACTCATAGAAGTACCAAATCCGCAGGCAGGACAGGACCCAACTCTTCTAGTATATAGACCGTGGACACCGGAAGACATCCGGAAAGCCACAGAGGGTATTCCCCATCCAAAAGTTAATTTTTAGAAAATTCTTAGAAGACTTACAAGGCATGAGGTTAAGTTACCATTTGAATGGAGAGGAAGTAGAGAAAGTAGTTAGACAAATTGTAGGTCCAGATTGGCACATGATCAGTGGCAACTGGAATCCCTGTGACGCAGATCTTAGACCACTCCTACATAGTAACGCAGAACTGGACAACAGAGTGAAAGGTCTGACAGACCGAATATCTGAGAAATGGAAGCCTAGGGCTAATTGGACTTGCATTAATCAATGCATACAACAAGAAGGTGAAACTGTTGATAGATATTATGCCAGATTATTAGAATGTTTTAATAACCATTGTGGAATGCAGGTACCTGAAGACCAAACACATGATTCCCCATATGAGCAACAGTTAAAGAATGCATTTTTAAAAGGCAGTATTGCACCCATTAGCAGCTTTATTACAAAGCACATGGTAGATCATCGTACAAGTAGATTACAGTCATTACTTGAATATGCAAGACATGCCGAAAGGCATTTTAATAGCAAAAAGAAAAAGAAAACTCAAGTATTTGCAGTAGAAGATGGATCAGAAGTCTTTGTAGTACAAACTGGGAAGAAGGGTAAGAAAAATACCCAAGGAAACAAACAATCTGATAAATGATCAGAAGACTTTGAGGAGAGAAAGGAAAGGGGTGAATGTTTTAAATGCGGGAAAAAGGGACGTTTAGCGAGGGATTGCAGGCAAAATAAAAAGGTAACCACAGAAGACAAAGAGGGTGAGGAATGACTATATGATAGTCAAGAATCACTGGATAGGAAAATACAAGAAAAGACAAGTGCAAATGTGATAGAAGGGGTAGAGGATGTGACAGAAGAAATAGAGGATGTACATGAATTCACAGATAATGAAGAAAATGAAATTTTGGACTTAGCATTATTGAGCCTAGAGCTCTACTTAGCAGATACAAAACTGGAAGTTGCACTTCTGGTAGAGGGGAGGGAAGTCAAATTCCTGTGTGACTCAGGGGCTTCATGGACCCTGATACATCCTTCCAAACTACCAGAAAATTCAGAATCACTTGACTACATATTAGTGAAAGCAGCTAATGGACAGCTGTATCGGGAGCCACTCTCCCACAACATAGCAATAACTGACCCAGTTTCAGGGATGACCCAGAAAAGCAAAATTGTTGTTTCTGCAAAATGCCCAGTGAATCTCTTGGGCAGAGACCTAATGCAGATATTTGGCATAGCCGTAGTTCCAACTATGCAGGGTATGGAAGCACAGCGACAAATGGATACTTTTGTAGTGCGACCGGAGGGTGAAACATTTTATTGGTACAGCCAGGACTTAGTTACGACTGGTCCAGGGGCAGTGACCGAGGAACTGATGAACGTAGCCATCAGTAAATCCCCCTCCCTTGACACTGATAAACAGCATTTGTTGCATTGCACTCTGTATTACTGTAACAGACCAGGACCTGATAAAGAATATGAGCAAGACTGTTTAGAAACCATGCTAACAGATTAGTATTATGAAATTTGTACTGGAAGGAAACAGTGTAGTAAGCTGTTCATTGCCCCAGGAATTCCTAGCACTTTACAAATCTAATTGATTACCACATGTAAGTTTAACTAAAGATAAAAATTTGAAGTGGGCAGATCTAGGAGAAAAAGTCACAAGGTGGGAAAAGCAGACAGAGTTAGAACTTTCCGAACAGGGAGTACAAAAGCAGAAATTAAATTGGATAACGCAGACACACCCAGCTGTACACTCACAGGCAAGTGAGTATAGCTGAGTAGCACTCTTACTAGAGGAAGAGGAAAAAGCCTTACGAGACATACCAGAGACTCTGGTCAACAGGGAAATCAGATGTAGGACTTATTTGTACAGCAGGACCAGTTATTATCACACCAAAATCAGCATTTAGACCTCAAAAGAGACAGTATCCCTTAAGAAAGGATGCAGAAATAGGAATCAAACCTATAATAGCAGCCTTACTTAAGGAAGGAGTCTTGATAGAATCTCCTGATTCACCATGTAATACACCCTTATTTCCTATTAGGAAAGCAAACAGAGAATGGCGTATGGTCCAAGATTTACAAGCTGTAAATGACGCAGTTATACCCAGGGCACCTACGGTGCCAGATCCACACACTTTATTGAATGATTTGAAACCTCAACAAAAGTATTTTTCTGTGGTAGATATTAGCAATGCATTTTTCTCAATACCGATACACCCTGACAGCCAATATTGGTTTGCATTCACATTTCAGGGGAAACGGTATACATATACGAGACTACCACAGGGATATTGTGAAAGTCCAACAATATTCGGACAAGAAATGGCAAGTAACCTGGTGGGATTTATCCCACCGAAAGGCAGTCAGATTTTACTTTATGTAGACGACATTCTGCTGGCAGCCGCCACCCAGCAAAAATGCAGAGAGGATACCATAGCATTATTACAACTTTTAGCCACTCAAGGACACAAGGTAAACAAAAACAAACTGCAACTTTGGAAAAAACAGGTCAAATACCTGGGATATGTAATATCCAAAGAAGGCAGAATATTAGATGAAGACAGAAAAACAGCAATATTAGAAGCACCTAAACCAACTATCAAGAAGGAAATGATGTCCTTCCTGGGTACTACTAACTTTTGTCGGAGTTGGATTCCAAACTATGCCTTGGAATCTGCTCCACTGACTAACTTGATATTCAAAAAGCCGATGGCAGCACAAGATTTATTACAGTGGACACCAGAAGCAGAATCAGCTTTCTGCAAACTGAAACAACTGATAGCTTCTTCCTTAGTTTTAGGATTACCAAACTATCATAAACGATTTTTCCAAACTGTAGACTGTAAGCAAGGTTATATGACATCAGTGTTAACACAACAGCATGGGGACAAACAACGCCCCATAGCTTATTATTCATCACAGTTAGACCCAGTGGCGCGATCCTTGCCCCACTGTGTACAAGCAGTAGTCGCAGCTGCAATGGCAGTGCAGGCTTCAGCCTCAGTAGTATTGTTCCACCCTCTCACATTGAGAGTGCCTCATGCAGTCGCGATTATTTTACTGCAAGAAAAAGTAGCATATCTTTCTCCTGCTAGACATCTTTCCTGTATGACTATACTGGTGAGCCAACCTCATATGACAATTGAACGATGCACAACTTTGAATCCGTCAACCTTGCTCCCAACCCCTGCAGATGGCAAACCACACTGCTGTCTGCAGGAGATTGAGCAAAAGACACTACCTAGAAAAGATCTCACAGATGTTCCCTTGGATGATGCTGAGGTGACATACTATGTGGACGGCTTGTGCAGGAGGGGTCCTACGTGACAGAATCTAGTGGGGTATGCAGTAGTTTCTGATACCGAGATTTTAGAAGCGGGAGACTTAAACCTTGACACGGTTATAAATAGAACGTGCTGGAGGGACAGATTCATCACCCAGAGACTCCCTATGCTGTGGAACAAAATCCCGGTACATGTGAGGCAGAGCACCTCGCTGGCCTTGTTCAAGAGGAATCTTGACCAATGGATGGGAGATCGCAGATATACCCCAGGGATTACTTCAGTGTCACTGCTTGACAGAGGCACAGAAAAATGATAGGCATAGTTTTTATTCAAACTAAAGGGGTGGCGAAAGCCACATAACTATGGGCTAGGCTTATAAATGCCCTTGGGCAGATAGCCTAGTATGAACCTATGAACCTATGAACCTATAAAGTCTTTACCACACAACTTATCTGCACAAGCAGCAGAATTGATTGCTTTGACAAGGGCATGTACCTTGGCAAAAGGTAAAAGAGTGAACATTTTTACTGACAGCCAGTATGCTTTTTCTACTGTACATGTTTTTGCGCAGAAGTGGAAAAATAGAGGAATGATAACATCTACTGGTAAACCAATTAACCATGCGCAGTTTATTTTAGACTTGTTAGACTCTATTCAGTTACCACAGAAAGTAGCTATTTGCAAATGCGTAGCTCATACCAAGCAACATGATAGAATTTCAAAAGGTAATGCGAGGGCTGATACAACTGCAAAGCAAGCAGCTTCAGCTTCAGAAGTTTTTCTTTTGAGTGAAGAATTACAACTATCTGAGATTTTAGACCTAGAAATGTTAAAAACAATGCAGACTCTTACTACAAATGTAGAAAAACAAAAGTGGATAAAACGAGGAGCAATCCTTGAGAATGGACTGTACATCTCCAAAGAAAAGAAACCGATTTTACCATCTAACTTGTTTAGATATGCAGCTTTGTTGAGCCATGGGCAGTGACATGTCTCAACAGGGGGGATGGTACAGTTAGTGAATCGAGTGTTTACGACGTATGGATTTACAAGCTACACAAAAAATTTTTGTGCAGCATGCCATGTTTGTAACAAGCATCATGCACAAGGGGCATTAAAACCTAAGCAAGGGAGTTTCCCTACACCACCGTATCCGTTCCATACTATTTGTATGGATTTTATAGAGCTGAACAAATGCGAAAATAAGAAGTACTGCCTTGTCATTATAGATATGTTTTCCAAATGGGTGGAAGCTTTTCCAACTAAAAATCCAGATGCAGCTACTGTTGCAAAAGTCCTGGTTAAAGAAATGATTCCTAGATTTGGCATACCGGAAAAGATTTATAGCGACAATGGCACACACTTTGTAAATCAAACTATACAACAACTTAGTCGTTATTTCGGGATTTCTCTGAAAAATCATTGTGCATACCACCCCCAATCTGCAGGATTAGTAGAGAGGCATAATGGGGTTTGAAAAACAAGCTTAGAAAATTGATTAGTGAGACACAAAAGAACTGGGTGCACTGTTTACCTCTGGCACTGTTGAGTATGAGAACTGTTCCAAATGCAAAAGGGTTAACTCCTTTTGAAGTTCTGTTTGGGAGGGCATATTATACACCTCAATGGAAACCTCTCATGCCTGCAGAGCAGGAGGCTGACAGTTCACTTGCAGGGTATATGAGGCGATTTTTGAATAACAAACTTTTGCAGTTAAATTCTGTTTCAGATAAAGAGCAAACCAGACCATCGGAAGCAGCAGTAGCCCCAGGCGCATGGGTCTGGGTGAAGGTCGTGAAGAAAAAGAACTGGAGTTCTCCGAAGTGGGAAGGGCCATACCAGGCACTACTGTCGACACCCACTGCAGTCAAGATCGCGGAGCGAGCGTCCTGGATTCATTTGACACACTGTAAACTGGTTAAGAACTTTGAACTGGACAAAAACCTTGTTACTGTTGTACAACGAGAACAAAATGACCAGGTACAGAGTAAACAGAGATGCAGAACAACCTCAGAAAATTTGCATGATTATTCTGATAGTCATACTGATAACATTGATCTTTTTGTTGTGGCCTTTCCTTTTCCCAGCCACAAAAGTTGAACTGATTAAACGTGATGAGCCGACCATAGACTGGCACCCGAACTTTAATACTTATCAGGCAATTACACTTGTGTATGCTGAGACTTTTAATGTTTCGAATTGCTGGATTTGCACAGCCATACCAACAGCATACGGGGGGGTTATTAATGACTGCAGTCCCCCTAGGGGTCAATGAGACCTGGGAAAATTTGGTTTATGACACCGTAGCTATCAAAGCACATGATAAGGTAGCACTGTATTTGCCTGTGACACAAAAGGGAATTGTATGTTTTTATAAGAATGACACAATTCAAGTGGGTTGGAGCAGGTGCAATGTGACTGTACATTACAAATGTTATACCAAAGCAAACAGAATGGATACAGTTTGTAATTCGAATTATGACTCATTTCTTGAGTCTATGCATAAGACTATTAATGAAGTGCAACGTAATCCTGTACTTTTTAAGCAACTGTCTGTAATAAGATAGAAAAATGTTTCATGCAGGGCAGCCATTTCGTAGCAAAGTAACTACTAAGGTAGAGGATTGTTATTTTGTGTGTGGTAAGAAAGCATATAAATGGTTACCTGAGAATTGGTCCGGCAGTTGTTTTTTGGGGTACCTGGTTCCGGCCATATGACACACTGCAGTTTTGCCTCAGGGAAATATTCGAAATACCCGAGATGTAGCCAAGAAAGCTGTCAGGAAGCCTGAGAATCCAGTGGGACGGATCGAGGTGGGCTGGAAAGACCATCATACCGTGGGTACCAAACTGACACACATGGACTTGAGTGATGCTGCCATATCATGGGCAGGCATATTACGTGCATATGGCACAGTGAAATCAATTTGGGAGCTGCGAAAACTGTCTAAACTTCTCGAAGTAATGAATAATGCAACTTTTTCTGCTCTTGATAACTGATGAACTGAATGCTATGAGAACTGTAGTGCTCCAGAACCATATGGCTCTTGACGTCACCCTAGCGGCGAGAGGTGGTACGTGCGCTTTAATCAAAGAAGAGTGTTGTGCGTATATATCTGATCATCAACATGAGATAAATGACCACCTTGAGGTGATACAGCAAGTGTTGGCCATGACCAAACCAGGCCCAAACCCTCTGACGGACTTTTTCCAGAATTTGTTTGGGGGGTGGGGTTCCATCCTAATGAACATCCTGATTGCCATTTGTGTGGGATTACTCCTATTAGGAGCATGCATTTGTTGTGGTATTCCCTGCATGAAAAAGTTAATCAAAGAATTATAGATATATCAGTTTCTGAGACTTTGTATCAAAGTACTGAAATTGAAGAATTGTTAGAATGTGAAACACTTTCATAAGTTTAAACTGAATGACTCTCTTAACTGCAAATCCTGAATGGAAGAGGTTGGGAGAAGACGCAAACTGTTTATTCTTTTGAAAATAGAATTAAAAAGTATTAACAGTGGGAAATGTCAGAAAAATATGTATTAATGTGTGTGCTTAATGCTAATTAGAAACTAAATAAGTTAACACGTTTTTCATTCTATTTTATATGCACTATTTTATATACAGTTGAGTTTCATATGGGACTAAAAGATGCTTTTTGAAACTGCAGTGTGCTTTCTGAAACTTGCAAGATGCCCTCTGACCTAGTAATTGCTAGCACAGCAATATTCATGTTTATGCCTTTTGGAAATGTACTTGAGAAGCAGGTGATTATCTGCTAGGTCAGGAAGAAATGAATGAACAATGCTATATTCTGTAATGTAATGATTTTAAACAATCAGCTCTGTTCGAAGTATGAGAACATGCACAGCTGCAGAAGTTAGAGATAACATAGACAAAGGACTGTTAGAGAAATGAACTGCAATCTATACTTGCTTTGTGCTCGAAATAGTACCTTGAATGGTAACATTGCATATATCTAACCGGTGGTAGCCAAGGCCACGTTGTTTTTCTTAGAAAGTTTCTTACAAAAATTTATAGTACCAGCAGAATATTGCAAAAACAATCACTACGAAATGATGATGACAAAACTTGTGGTTCACTACGTCAGCTTGGTAGGCAATGTCTTATTAGAAAATGTATAAAAATGCTTGCATTTCCTGATTCTAGTTAGACAAACTCTGTATTAGCACATTTTTGTCTCCTTGCTGCAGTATTAAAGTGCCTTAACCTGAACCTACCGTGTACTGATCATTTTTAAAGTATATTTTTCCTTTGACACACACACACACACACACACACACACACACACACACACACACACACACACACACACACACACACACACACACACACACACACACGCATGCACACCTATACTGTACTGATCGGATTACCCTCTAATTTATCTCCTGTAATAGCTTTACAGCAATGGTTTGAAGTGTCCTGTAGAGATGCTGGAATCTACAGTTCTAGTTTTCCATATAAAACTTCATCTGCTATTTTCTCAAGTATCTATAGCTGAACACAGAGCAGCTAGTTTGCTCACTGAGAAGCATTATCCCAAGACAGTTGCTTTAGATCAATCCTAAAAGTTTACCCATCCCAACATCTCCCAATTTAGTTAGTAACAAATCCTTCTTACACCCCCCCCCCACGTAGATCACAAAATAAGAGTATCCACAGCAATGGATGTGCACCTTCCTACTGTCTCTGTAGTCAGCTTGATGGAAATGAGTATCCTTGGACAAGGTAGCAATTGTCCCATGTTTACTGACAACCACCTTATTCTTAAGCAGACTGACACAGTATGTGAAAGATGTAATTACACTTTGTCTTTGGAGACAAAGCTCTCATATACAAACACTGATATCTCCAGACATGTTGCCAGCAACACCAACACTACAGAGACACAAACTTACATATACTGGTGCTCTGAAATGCAATCTACCCAAACCTCAAAGGCCTCACAGATGCTGTCCACAGCAACTTCCCAAACACTCTGCAAAGACAACATTCACCTGGGCACACACAATCACATCTCACAATGTCTCAACCTCTAATCCGTAAGACAAACTACCACACAAGCCAATATATTGATCATTGGAAAGACTGTTGTGAGACACACTGATGCCCTTCTCACCAAGCTGAACAAGGAAACAATCACAGTCAGTTGCCTATCAGGGGCAAGGATCCTCCAGGTAACACAAGCACTCAAGACAATGACCACAAGTACCGGTACAACTCTGTCACAGTCTATGTTGGTGTTAATGACCTGAGACATACCTCCCTGGACTATATGAAGACAGACATGATACAGCTTTCAGACTATGTGTCCCAGGCAGGTATGAGTCTAGCACTGAGCAGAATACTACCTTCTCCAAGGATGATACCACAATACAAACAGAAGATGATTGATTTTAACAATTGGTTTAGTTACTGTTGTCAGTCTAAAGGGGTCAGCACAGGAGGACATGATTGACAAACCATGCTGCTTTGCCAGGGATGGTCTGGACCTGATCCACTATGCTTCTGGATATTGGCGAAAACATCTTCCACCCCTATACTGCTTTTTTAGGCAATGCCAACTTGATAAACCTTCCAACATAGTACATTCTACTCAAAATGCACTAAAGGTTTTACAGATCAATAATAGGAATCTAAGAGAAGCTCCACACCCTAAAAGTGTTGACATCTGTGCAGCTATAAAGCCATGGAAGGCACCCCTGCAGTGCAAGGCTATAATGCCTTCCACACATTTGGACCATCTACTGTACAAGATGGGACAAATTGTGGAGGTGTATCATTCTAAATAATAAGCACATCTCAAAACTGGTCAAACAATATGACACACTTGTGCTACTCCATGTCCAACTAACACTAAGTAAAGTTCCATACCATATCCTTGCTAACTATAGGTCCCTGTCTATGACTCAGGATAGCCATATAATGTACATGAATGTATTACTGTCAATCGCCATTCAGCCCAATACCATATTCATGATTAATTTCAACTATCCCACCATAAACTGGGATACATACACAATATCTAACATATAGGCTCAAAGATACTTGGATTTTCTCAAAGCAAACTCCCCAGAATGTGAAGTCTGCACATCTAGTAGGGGTGCAAATATCCTAGATCTGGTACTCACAAATATGAAGGAAAGTTACATAACTCCCCTAGTGTAATGTTCTTACTGGATGGACCAGATCACAAAGTGGTCAGTCTTGAAATAAATATAAAGCCCAAATTATCCAAAAACTTAGAACTTTTAAGACCTTTTCCAGTACTAACAACCTCTTATTAAATGTCTCAGCAAATAAACCCCTATTATTTGATGGCATTAAGAAGCTGTCCGGTTCGATTCTCAGCTAGAGCGTCTTCTGCGTGGAGACCTGCTTCAATGGGCGTACCTTCATTGAAGGTTGTGCATCGGGGCTGGCAACTCGGCACGTAAAAATCAACTGCCAATCATTAGCGGGCCGGAATTCCGTTGTAGCGACTCCTAACCGGGAAAAGCTGAAAGACACATTCATTTGATGGCATAGCTAAGTTCCAACCAACAAGCATGTAAATAACTGCACAGAAATAGCAATACCAAACTGAAATAAACATATGATGGACTCCTAAAACAATTGCCCTTGGTGGACCAACACTATAAATAGGTTGTACAACAAAAGAAAAAAAAAATGTCCAAAATAGGAAAGGCTATGTGCAACAGGCAAAACCTCTCTCACCAGTCTCAAAAATAAAGTGAGGGGACTAATCAAGTCCACCAAAGCCAACTTTGAGGCAAAAAAGCCTGCCAGGCTAAGAATAACCATAAAATATTTTTGGTTATATTCTTAACCTTAAGGGAACAACCAAAAGTGTGCTAAATTACTAGTAAAAGGAACTCCCTATACCAAACCAAAGGATATAGCAAATTTGATGGCTGATAAATTTAGCTCCAATTTTACCCTTATCATTCTCAATTCCCCTCAGGAAATATCCTCTACTATTTCTCCTCCAACCATCACTAAAGAACAATTCCACTTTGCACTCTCCATAGCTAAAACACTGCATTGACGGGTCCTGATAATATCCCAACTTGCTTCCTAAATATCTTGAAACATGACCTGTCAGGTCCACTAAAATCTCTACCCTACCACAAGCTCCAGATAAGCTTTGTGCCTTGGAAATGGAGGATTGCAGTGGTCATCCCAAAGGGGGACCATCAACAGACCTAGAGAACTACAGACCCATAAGTTTGACTAGTCTTATATGTAAGGGCATGGAATTATTTATCATGTACCTGATAAAGACATAGGGAATCTTAAAATACTGGACCCATCTCAGTTTGGTTTTGTCAAGGGAAGGTCATGCCTAATAAGCCTGGTGGACTTCTTTGAGAAGGATGAGGAGAAAATGGCGCATAATGCCTACTTTGACTTGGCCAAAGCATTTGGCACAGTACCTCTTGTGGGTATTATAAACAAGCTTACAAATGTAGGCATAAATCCCTTTGACATCCAATGGATAAACAAATGGCTCACAGATAGGACATATACTTCTTTGAAGTGAAGGCAAGGCGACCGTAGAGGACCTTTGGCTGACCACATTTGCTGGTAACTGTAATCTGGGTGCAATCATTGAACACACACAAAGATGTAGATTTCCTCCAGGAGGGTCTGACACAAACAAGTAACTGGTGCTACAGCCATGCCGTAAAACTCAGTGCAAAAAAGGCATAATTATACTCTTTGGGAAAACTACCACTCCTGAAAAATTTAATATTGATAACACTCCCCTAAGAGTATACCAAGTTGTAAAGGACTTCGGAACTTTGATCCTGAACTTTTTTCACCTTGAGTCCATTGTGATGAGAAAATCCTTCTACGTGCCACAAATTATAAGTAATGTCATGGCATCCAGATCTAAGGATGTTATAGTCCTATTATACTCAACCAACATTAGACCAGTAGTTGAGTACAGTGGACCCTTTGGCATGTACCTGACCAGGCATTTGAAACAGCTGGAGCAGCAACAGAAGTTCCTTACTAAAAGAATGCAGGGTACAAACAGCATGTCCTTTTTGGACTGCCTCAAAGCCCTGTCTCAGTACTTGGTCTCATACAGACTTCTGAGCGGAGATCGATGCTTAACCTATAAAGCATTCCCTGATCCAGCCCTGATGGATATGCTACACATTCACAAAACAAACAGCACTAGAATTACGCAGTCTAAGGATCTAAACCTCGTCTGTGACATAAAGAAAACATGTTGAAAGGACAAATGTGTGTCTTTGAGATTACCCTCTGTCTGGAACAGACTCCCCATTCATGTGAAAAATAGATCTTCCCTAAACCTTTTTGGTCCAATGGGTGGGAAATCTCCTGGTTTTGTAGCCTGTGTCCATTATGGAAAGGGCAGCTTTTAGATGTCCTAAGGCACAGGCATATACCAAAGCCATTTTATTCCTTGGGCATTTGTAACTGGGAAAATTGGGCATGAATGGCTAAGCTTAAAAAGGCCCTAGTGTTATTAGCCTAGTAACCTCCCATGATCCTATGATCCTAATGTAGTGGTTAGATAAAGGCAAGAAGGTATTTACCAAACAGGAATTTTATAGGTAGCAACTTGGAATCAACTATTAAGTTTCCACTTGGTGGTAAAGTTAGAAATAAGAGAGCAAGCTGCAAATTTGTTGATAGTTTTCATTACTGGACAGGGAAGAAGATATAAGGAAAATAATTAAGAGAAGACCAGAATACATAGCAAAAGCAGAAAGCTATAGTACAGAGGAAACAGAAAAAATGGACAACTGGGTTCTTAATAGATTCTGAAATAATGGATGAAATGAGTACAGAAAAAGCAAAGGGAATATAGTCAGATTTATACAGGGTAATCTCCATACGAGTTTCTCAAGGAGAGAACAAATGGCTATGGTGTGATGAAGACTATATGTGGATGAAGCAGACCTACCCAGAAAAAGACCATGCACAAATGGGCAAATATGGGCAGACATGGGTATGCTCTAGTCTGGTTGATCAAAGCAGGGGGATGGAATTTCACAGCAGACTGTGGAATCCTAGAAAGACAGCCAGCAGTCATAGGGTGCTTGGCATATGGAAAACAAAATCACCTTGTAAAATCTTACTTCAGACATGGAGCCTAACTGATCAGTGGAGCACCTCCTTTTCTAGGGCATAGATGTAATGTCTCTACCCCTACTGACCTAATAAAAAAGGATACATTAACTTGAAGGGCATTAATTGTACTTTCACAGAGAAGCAGCAACCTTCCATCATTCCTGCTGGAAGGATTTACAAAGGGCTTTAGGATTCCAGCAAGAGAACCTAAGTAATGAGAGAACACCAAATTTTAAATCGGTTAGGGAAAGGACAGATACAGAGAGTTCAAAGTTGAAGAAAGAAAAAAGGGTCAGGAGGCTGCTTGGCCCATTCATTAAATCATCAAGAGGAACTTAAAATATCACCATGCATTTGGGCCTAAAGAAGCAGCTGGAGAAATACAGGCTCATCTATCATTTATCATACCCAGAAAATGGGTTAGAGAATGACTAGATGAGAAAGAACCACATGTAGCTTATCATTGTTTTATGGAGCAATGAAGAAGGCTCAACAAATAGGGAGTGAAGTACTTAGGAAGAAAGCAAACACAGAATCTGTATTTAGATTGTTACTTATACATCTAAGGAGGATCAGGGCTGGTTAGGAATTAGAGTCACTATTATATGGAGGCATGCATACCCATGGGCTGCTGCGGAGGCTATACAACATTCATGAGGTTTAGTACATTTTACATTTCAGAACTGGGTAACCATATAGGGAGTTGCCAAAGACAATGTTTCTTCATAAGTAATGTAAACTGTCAAGAAGTGACAACAGGCAGTCAGAAGCTTTTATGAAGTTATGTAGTGATTTAGGAGTTCAGATAGACCTGGAATTCAGGATTCCTTAATGCCTGGCTGTCCTGTTGTTATCTGATAGAAAATAAAAATGAGAAGATATGCAAACCTTGAGCCAGGTAGAGCATAAAAGACCAGTCTGGACCATCTGAGGGGGACTGACAGGCATAATATCTTTTGTCTGCTGTATGACCCCAGTAGGTAGATTATTAATTAAACAGTTTCAGCTGGGGGGGGGGGGGTTGGTAGTGTGTAAACAGTTTCAGCTGGGAAATACCTCTTTAAGTGCTCTGGTGGTCGCTTGGAGTTTTTTTTCTATGGTTATATATTTTCTACCTGAGCGATCTTTGGCTGCTGATTATCCTGTTTGTTTACATATTAATTATAAGTTAAAAGCAAAAGGGACGGGCTGTGCAGAAACATAATAGGACTGCAGTTACAAAGGACATGAAATGGGATTTAGAGGTTTGACTCAGAATTATTTGAGAATTCAGTTGAATAGTGGTAAGGCAAAGGGTTAACTCAGAGAAACTGCAGATCTTTATATAGACTCAGCAGGCAATAAATGTTTTGGAAGCTACATTAAGGGGAAATTGTTCAGAAGCACATGGCTGATAGTGATCTGCTGCAGAGATCATGTTGCAATGCTACAGCTGGAATTTTACCAGCAGTGATAGAAAAGGGATACTGGGAAGTGCAGATAAGGAATTGGTTATCAGACTCCTATCAGATAACTTGGGCATAGGGGTACACATGGCAAGCAATTGATCTGGGAGCAGAAATAACAGGCAGGTTAATGAGGCACTTCACTATGCATTGCTTGGAGGGAAATGTAACTATCAGAGATCATCATGTACATGATATAGACAATTCATTGGTTGAGTCACCTTCTCAAACACAGGGGGCTTGATTCAGGACTCTGTAACCAGAAGTGGATTCAATTTCTATACAGGTACTTTTCCATTTTTGGGATGTCTGGTCAGCTAAGAATAACAGTTGATGGTTAACACCCACAGTATCCAAGCAAGGCCAGCAATCAAAAGATTGTTACAACACTTTTTGGAAAACAGATGGGTTCAGGGTAGCCGGAGGCATAATATGTACCATATCAAACAGGTAAGGGCCTTCATTCTTACAAAGCTGGATGTGTGGTGGAAATGGGAGAAAGCCCATATTCCTTTGGCAATTACAAATTGGCTCCACAGAGTAAAGGGGTGAACATATTTATCCCAATCATTCTTCAAAATAGAGAGTATGCTACACAGCTGGGCAAGATGATGCACCCCATATCAGACAAAAGGTGCCTGATTGGTACCAGCCAACTACAAGCTTTATGAAAAACACTTCTAGAAGTTTCCCTGAATAGTTATGAAGTCTTACTACTAAGGCCTATTTAACAGCTTTTTGTGGTGCATTATGTGGTCAGAATTAGTAAAGTTAAATGGTAAAGCAGAACACAATCTAGTTCTGCAGTTGAATGACATGAGAATTTCAGACAATGGGGAAGATATAATAGGGGGTAGATACAATGGGGGTAGATGCAAGAGATGCCAAGAAACTAGAGGGCCAATGGGCATGGCTTCAGCAACCAGTGGTGGCACAATGGTATATAATGCATGTCTACACTAGTATTAAACAATGAGAGGCTCAAATCAGAGCACATTTTGTCTGGCACCAGCACAGGGCTCATTTATCTGGTGACGTCTGTGTTGCAGAAGTTGATAAAAGACTGCAGGTTAGAGTAGGTGAAAATATACACCACACTGCTTTAGAATATAGGTGGTCTCACATGCACAGTGAGTGGGAGCTCAAGTCACTGGAAGTCAGACTCCTTTACAGTATACTTAAGAAGTAATTTGCTTTAACTAAATTTTTTTGGTACTGCAGCACAAGAGCCAGCAACACATGGGATTACATGGATTGTGGACCTCTCATCTTTAAAACAATTCTAGCAGTATCTGCAGCAAGAACAGGGCTTCAGATTTGGAAGGAACCTGCTTCGGGGCATGAGATTGTTATGGGTTTTAAGTTTAAAACACTCAAAGCATAGGCTTGAGTTAGAGCACCATGGGTTTTAGGAAAGAACAGTTCTGTTCTGCTGCATCCTTTGGAGGGGGGCTGATATATGTCATATTGCAGGTAGGGACTTAATAAAGATAATGAGGCTTGAGGTGGAGTCCATAGGCAAAACTGAACTCAAGGTTATTTGCTGTAGTCAGAAGTCAATTAAAGGCTTACATGGAGACAGACAGCCAGTTGTACTGCAAAGAAGATGAAGCACATGGATAGTAATCATATGGAACAAGCTAGTGGTGAAAGAGGGGTTCTTTACACCAGATGTAGCTGGGAAAATCGGTACCCTAGATAATCCCTTGGGTTGTTTTTCATATTTATTCTAAAGAAATTATAGCATTCTTGCCACAGTTCATAACGTATAGACAGCTTTTCATCAGTTAGGCAATGTGATGCAGGGATTGATTGGCATCTCTTCTACAGCACTAATTGCACCCCCTGATTACACTCCTTTTATTCCACCCAAGCTACAACTTTGATTTACACATCCCCACACAGGGATCAGTCAAGTAAGTAGAAGTGTATAAAGAAGATGGGATTTACCTTTCTGACAGACAGATGGCAACATTTTATGTTGATTTGGGGGTGGGGCTAAGTAAGGCATAGGGGAGATGTGTTTGGTGGAAGGGTAGAAAAAGCCCTTCTCTCCTTCTGTGGCAGAAGGCAGAATTTTTAAGTGAGACTGGAGGAAATCTGAGGGGAGGGTACAATACTTATTAGCTGGTCCTCCTACAGGGCGTGTGGCCCATGATTGATATGTACATGATACTGGAATGTGGTCTGGGTTTTGTTCTTCTTTATAATAAAGTCTGGGTATCGACAGTGTTTTGCTCTGTACTGGTTAGGACACTGAATTTTTCAGATATGACAAAGTCTTTTAGGCAAAAGTTTGAAGGATCATATTTAGGGATAACTGCTCATGTATCCAAATGGATTTATTTTTATTTAAATACAGGGGTTAATTTCCATTATACAATGACCCCCCATTAATATTCAAAAACATGCACGCTGATTGGTCAGCATGCACGTTGTAAATCCGAGTTATAGTAATGGTAAAAGGTCCGGTCACCCAGACTTTTTCCATTACTATAACTCTTTTTTTAAAGCTGTCTCGCTATGTTAAACCAATTTAACATAGCAAAACAGTTTGTAAAAAGCAACAGAGATCTTGCTTTCTCCGTTGCTTTTGCCCACAGCTCTGATGTACTGCATAGGCATATGCATGCGCAGTACATCAGAACTGCCGCAGAATACCAGACAGCTGGGGAAGGGCAGCAAGGAGGCATTATACAATGCCATTATTTAAGAAAAGTAATTATTTTTTTCTTAAATAATGTCATTGTATAATAACCCACTTCTGAGTGTGGGTAATGCTGGATTTACCCACGGTTGGCTTTGTTTGGCCACTTGGGCTTCGTCCTCGTGACCAAACCACACCAACCGTGGGTAAATCCAGCATTACCCACACCCAGGCGTGGGTTATTGCTATATTATACACCTTAGAGTTTTTCTTGCTTTTTCTAATGCTTCTGTTCCTGATTCTGGGATTGTCATCCACAACAGGATTGGAAAACTGGTATCCATAGGAGAACATTGGTTCTTACAACCAGATGTTCATACTGCAAAATACTGATGACACAAAATCGAACGTCCGTTTAACAAAAACACATAAAGAAAGAAAAACATGTTTTATACAAGTCCCCTTGTACCCCCTGCAACCTATATGTACACCAACTCTGAGATCACACAGCAATGGAAAAATGGCAAATCCCCACTCCCAGTCATACCATGATCCCCTATATACTGATGTTTTTCCCTTATGATAATTCTCATAAGTCAGCTACATAAATGCTCAACAAAATTGAATGGCTTCCTCATGTATAATTTATGCATGTGTGTATATCTATCTGTCTACACATATGTGTGTGTATCTTCCCCATTGTATGCACAAGGGTGTAAAGACAATGCACCGATCCTATATCTAACAGGCACAAAAATAATCCAGTTTAGCAAAGGCATCTAGATAAAGTCTTTTATTAATTAAAGGTAAAGGCTTTCCAAAGACATTTGCTGTCAGGTGGGAAGCCTTAACCTTTAATTAATTTTGTGCATGTCTGATGAAGTCCTAATCAACTGTAAAGGATGAAAGCACTTACCTTTTTTATTAAAGTGTGAGGATTTTAGCTCTTGGAGTATTTTACTGGTATCATGGAATGTTTCTTTTTTGTATTATTTTTTTTTCAGTTGATCTGATGCCAATGTTTTTTTTTCTGTGTTTGTACATGGGTGTATGTATATACACACACACACACACACACACACACACACACACACACACACACACACACACACACACACACACACACACACACACACATATATCGATAGATAGATAACTGATGGTCTGTCGACTAGTAATTGTGTCAACACTGTGGTTTGTACATGTTTGATCTAGCGGATATTCGGTTGAGTGTGTGTGATTATATGCATGTTACACCGAAATGAGAAAGTACAACTGGGGAACATAACTGTATAGCTATTGGGTTTAGTGTGTGTGTTTGGGTTTGGGCTAGAGTAAGGGTTAGGTAAGGTACTAGAGTACATATACTTATGTTTATGGTGTGTCCAAGCTGTCTTGTGCAGTGGTAGTGTTAAGGAAATGGATTTTGTAAGATAAAGTGCCATGTTAGTAGTAGAGTCAAGGTTAGAATTTGTACACATTAGTAAGGTGGTGCAGGGAGGCACATTTCACAAACGTCTATGCCTAGGTTAGTAGAAGAGCCAAGAACAGGGCAAGTGGGCTTAAAAACACAATTCAACACAACATAATAGTGGGCAAAATTATTATCAGGATATGAGGGCAGGGAGATGATATCCTATCAGATCACAACTGTTCTGGTGCAATTAAAGGGATGTGGTGTGAGGCAAGAGGTGCTACTGATAGGATTTGGCCACAGCACTCAGGAGTACTAAGGTATCCGCGGTGATGGTGCTGCGGTAGCATTGTCGCCTCACAGTAAGACGCTGTCCGGTTCGATTCTCAGCTAGAGCGTCTTCTGCGTGAAGACATGCGTGAATGGGCGTACCTTCGTTGAAGGTTGTGCGTCAGGGCTGGTAACTCGGCATGTAAAAATCAACTACCAATCATTAGTGGACCGGAGTTCCACTGTGGCGACCCCTAACCGGGAAAAGCCGAAAGACACAAACAAACTCAGGAGTTACTAAGGTATTATTAGGCTGGACCACCAGCTGTTTTACTTGATAGTGACTTTGAAAAAGCTAGTAGGTTTTCATTTAACATAAGAAAACAACAAACATGAAATGTAAGTATGTGGATGTTTTCCCTTGTTAAGAATGAAAGAAAAAATAATGACAAAGAAAAATTTGACATGTATTGTAGAATAGAAGAGAAAACTGTTCTGTACAAAGGCCATGTGAAAATTGGATGATTGCTTTCTTTTTCATATGTGCTGAAGTATTAGGAGAAGAAGCTCCACAAAATCAGATGGTATGTGGTCATATTTCAACAAGGTAACCACTATGAATTAACACAGGTGGCTTATCACATACATTTTATTATAAATGTTTTCATATGTGGGAAGAGAGTAAGATGTGAGAGTAATGACTAGCACTAGGACATTACACCATGGAATAGTATCTGACTGAGGGGATCTCTAGCAAAGTCAGGTGTAATAATAGAGAGGCATTAAAACATGAAGGTTTTGAGAGACAGAAGGACTGTGGTAAAGTCAGAAGCAATGAGAAGGAGAAGGTGATGGGCTGGGAAGAGGGTAACAGGTGGAGGTAGTATATAAAGTAGAGAACCAAGAGGTACAGACGAGGGAAAGACTAGTCAGCAGGTTTTAGCATGTGCATACAACAGCAGGATGTTAGGAGACTGTAGGGGGTACTTGTTATGCAGAGGGAACAAAGGAAATGTACTCTGAGCTTTGTTTGAGGTGTTTTATTAGTTGTTTCTTAAAGTCAAAGTCAAAGTAAACTTTATTGTCATTCAGAAATCACACAAGTGCAAACACTGAATGAAATTCTTTGTCTTCAGTCTCAGTGTGCAGACAACATATAGATATTTTCACAGACATTTACACATGTAACACATAGTTATTACATCACAGACATGCAGGTAGACAGACTAATATTGCAGCATCTGGTTGGGTTAGTTTGTTCTGATTTTTGTTTCCCACCCTCTCTCCCTCTTGGTGTCATGTTCTTACACTTGTTGGCTTTGCAGTTGCCCGCCCGTACTGTAAATTTGACCTGGGATACTCCTCCCAGTCTAGTGTCATTACCTCATTTTACCTATTCCAGGGAGAACATTTGAGAAGGCCAACTCAGATAGTTTCTGCTCCTCCTTTCCCCTTTCCGCTTTACAAAAAAAAAAAATAATTTCTAAGCTTATTTCATGCCTTTCCTATAAGTTGTTTAGTCCAGATACAGATTTGCTGTATCCAGGAATGTTTGTAAGCTTCTGAGCCCCAAGCCTTTCTGTGTTGGAAGGAAGTGTTCTAGCTTAATTTTGTTTGTTAGAACTAACCAGTTTTCAAGTTTCAGTACTCAAATCTGTTTCTTTGAGCTCAGCACTTGTTCAGAACTCATTGTAAGCACTAAATAAGCTACAAATTACTACAGTACTCAACGTTCTTTACTTGTCTAGAGGAAAACAGTTTTTAGTACTTAATAAATAAGCACCTATCCAGGCATGTCTAAGGATCAGTTCCCGGTGTTTTCTCCTGTCTACCTGATGTATCTGGACATCTTGGGGCAATGCAGCAATTGCCTCATGTACACAGACAACCCTCTCCTCCTACCACCCAACACTACAACTGCATTTATATAACCAAATTAGAAGCAAAGATCTCTTCACCCAAGACTGGACTAGACAGTCAAGAGGAGAAGGTAAACACCTGCACCATACCACACTCATCACATAGTCCCTCAAAACCTACACCACCAAAACACACACACATAGAAACACAAAACACACACCTACATTCATGGAGGCTCTCAAAAAAATCTACCCAAGCAGCAGGGACCTACAAAGCAGAAACGCAAGCAACCTCCACCTCCCAACACAACCCAAATGGCACATAGCCCACAAACTCAGTGTGCCACTCAACCACAGCCCATAAGGCACAACAATGTACCCAACACTCTAGTCATAGGTGACTCTATAGTCAGGCACACTGATGTTTCAGTCACCAGGCTAAACAAGGCGAAAGTTACTGTCAGCTGCTTGTCGGGTGCCAGGATCCGCCACATAACGCACACACTCAGGTCACTCCACAACAAGTACAAATATGACTCTGTCATTGTCCATGTTGGTGTGAATGACCTGAGACATACCTCCCTGGACTACATACAAAGAGACATGGAGGAGCTTTCTGATCTTGTAGCCCAGGCAGGTATGACCCTAGCCTTGAGTAGCATCCTGCCATCACCCAGAATGATACCACAGTACAAGGACAAAATGATTGACTTCAACAATTGGCTAAGTTTCTGGTGTCATTCTAAGGGGATCCAGTATCTGTCTGCTTGGGGTGACATGATCGAAAAACCACGATACTTTGCCAGAGATGGCCTGCACCTGTCATCCTTGGGATTCCGGATACTGGCTAAGGCTCTTGCCACCCCTATAGTGCCTTTTTTAGGCAAGATTCAAATGACAAATTCACCACCATAACAGGTACAAGTAAACAAAATCTGAGGGTAATGCTACTTAATGCTAGAAGTCTAAACCTCAAAATGCACACAGTGGAGGCACTCCTTAAAATGGAGAACATCGACATTTGTGCATTGACAGAGACCTGGTTCAAGGATCCAGAGAGCACCCCTGCATTACCAGGCTATAATTCATACCACACCTTTCGGCCACCTAACCTGGACCAAAGCACTAAAGGTAGAGGCGTGTCCATATTCATTAAGGATATCCACACCACCAGGCTAGTTGCTCAGCATAATGCATCTGAGATTATCCAAGTGAAACTAACTCTGGGCAAGACCGCAATGCAAATTGTAGCTTGCTACAGATCCCCTACCATGCCCCAGGATTCCCACTCCTCATTTCTTGATACACTGGAAAATATTAGGGTACAACCTAACACCCTAATAATGGGTGATTTCAACTACCCCACCATTAACTGGGAAAACTACTCATGTACCAACTCTTGTGCTCAACGTTTTCTGGAATTCGTAGATTCCAATGCCTTGGATCAACTTATCCACACTCCCACCAGGGGCAGCAACATCCTAGACCTGGTCATTACCAACATGGGCAATCGGTGTTCCACACCAGAGGTCAATTCCTCATTGGTCAGATCCGACTACAAGCAAATCACCCTAGATATCCACATCCCACCCTCACCCCCCATTAGGGTAACCACCATAAAAAATTTCTCCAAAGCCAACTTCACACTTCTTAAGACAGAAGTGGCAAACTTCACGACACCCATGCTGACGGACAATAGAGGTACGACTGCTGAATCCTACACAATTGCACTTTATAAGCACTTACACGAGTGTGTGGATCATGCAATCGCTAACAGAACCAAGATGCTATCCTCCAAAAAAAGGAAGCCAATCTGATGGTCCCCTGCTATAAACAAACTCTACAACAGAAGAAAGAAACTGTTGCAAAAAAGAGTAAAATCCCATGATTGGAGGAACTCCGTGGTCAGCTTCAGTAAGAAGCTGAGATCCCTCATAAAATCCTCCAAAGCTAGTTATGAAAACATAATTGCCACTGATTCTAAAGACAACAACAAAGCATTTTATAGCTATGTCAAGAATCTCAATGGCAACACTCAGATTTACTCTGAGTTACAGCACAATTGCACTAAATACACAGAACCAACTGATATTGCCAACATCCTGGCAGATAGGTTCAGTGCTAACTTTACCCCTCTCTCATCCCCTAAAGGGCCCATCTTTATACCAGAAGAATGCAAAGTACCTGTAATCACGGCTGCACAGGTAAAAATACACTCTCCAAATCCAAGAACACAGCATCCATGGCACCTGACAACACCCCAGGCTGCATTCTACATGAACTACAGAGCAAACTGGCACCCCACCTAAGTACCATGTTCAATCATAGCCTCACCTCAGGCTTTGTGCCCACTGAATGGTGCACAGCAACGGTTATCCCACTCCACAAAGGGGGAGCCACCATGAACCCTGGGATCTACCGCCCCATTAGCCTGATGAGCCTGGTCTGCAAGGCTATGGAGCAATTCATTATGGAACTTATAAACAATGACACTGGTAATCTCCAAACTCTGGACCCCACCTAGTTTGGGTTTGTAAAAGGCAGATCATGCCTCCTAAATCTGATAGACTTCCTTGAAGAGGTCACCAAAGCCGTAGATGAGGGTAAGGTGGTTCACACAGCCTATCTAGATCTTGCCAAGGCTTTCGACACCATCCCCCACTCTGGAATTATAGACAAATTCACTAAACTAGGTATAAATCCCTATGTCACAAGATGGGTTGCCAAATGGCTCACTGACAGAACCCACACTGTTAAAGTAGCAGACTCTAAATCCAACTTCAGACCAGTGACAAGTAGAGTACCACAGGGTTCAGTCCTAGGCCCTCTCCAGTTTGGTATTCACTTCTCTGAAGTACAGGCTAACACAGAAGGTCTTTGGCTAACAAAGTTTTCAGATAACTGCAAACTAGGAGCCATAATCAAAACTCCTAATGATGTGACATCCCACAAAAGGGCCTCACTGAGACAGATGCCTGATGTCAAAGCCATGGCCTCAAGCTCAATGCCAAAAAGTGCATTGTCACCCCTTTTGGTAAAAACTCTGTACCTATGAACTACCACATAGGCGGTAGTCTACTTAACACCGAAAGTGTGATAAGAGACCTTGGGACACAGGTGGACAGTAGTCTCTCCTTTGACAATCACATCACTACAGTAGTCAGGAAATCCTTCTACATGGCACACCTCATCACAAAATGTTTCTCATCCAGGAAAAAAATGGTCATTGTTCCCTTTTACTCATCACTCATTAGACCCATTATGGAGCGCAATGCCCCTTTTGGTATGTACCTCACAAGACATCTACAACAACTGGAAAGGCCACAGAAATACCTCACAATGAGGATTACCAGCCTCAAACAGATGCCCTTACGCAGACCGTCTCAAAAAACCCCAGCTTTACTCTGTCGCATATCGCTTACTCAGAGGCGATCTCTGCCTAACATACAAAGCTATGTCAAACCCAGAGCTGTTGGACATGCTCCACTTAAAGAAATCCCAATCCCTCTGAGCTACACACTCTAGGGGACCTAAACCTTGTCACCACAATAAACAGAACATGCTGGAGGGATAGATTCCAGTCCCAGAGACTTCCCATACTCTGGAACAAACTACCTATTTATATCAAACAAAGCTTCTCATTAGCACTCTTCAAGAAAAATCTTGATGATTGGATGGGAGATAGGAAATTCACCCCAGGGATCACTTCTGTGGCTCTGCTTGACAGGGGCACAGGAAAATAATTTTCTTGGTTGGCAAAAGCCAGGGTACCATTTGGCTAGGCTTATTTAAGACATTAAAACTTTGAAGGTTAGGTTAGAACATGATATTTGCTGAAAATGACTTCAGGACTCTGGGCACATGTTTAGTAAATAGGTTTTCAACCTCAGTTAAAGTGAAGGGATTAAGGGAAGTCTGTTAGAGTGCTATTTGAGTTTCATAGACCACACAAAATGCTTCTGAGAAGAAACATGTTTTTTAGAGGGATCACTGGTTGTTACTGGTTAACTTAAAAGTGAATTTGTCGAAAAGGAGAGAGAGCCTGGTGTGGACTGTGAGACAGCTGGAATTTGAGACAGTGAGGCAGTGACATACATTGCGAGGGCTGAGTTGAAGAAATCTGTAGATTTTATTTTATTTTTTTTTTTTATAGCATGCCTGCCATTTTTTTATTTGCAGCAGTCAGCATCCTGGAGCATTATGCAACTAGACATATTACTTGCCCACCTGTTTGGAGTAAATCAGTAAACCAGTCAATGACTACAGGCATCATCTCTCACTATTGTCAGTTTAGTGACATCATACACTCACTATTGTCAATTTAGTGACATCATAGTATGCTAGCACTGGAGCTATCGTGAGCATTTATTTTACTCTGTTGAATGCTTGGGCTTGAACAGGAACCCATGACCAAAGTAGACTTTTCTTTAACAAGTCTTTTATAATGCCAAAGAAATGTGGATAGGTCAAGTATGAACTTGCCCAAGTGATCAGTCTTGTTCAGGGTTTGTCTTTAGTTCAGTCAATCACACTGGATTTGACAAGTCTGCTATTACTCTGACTTTGCTTGCATCTGCTTTGATTCTACTAGTGCTTGTATGGTATCTAAAGTACTGGAGCAGTGTTTTACTGAAAAAGTTTAACTTTAAACTGGAGACTTTAATAGTTTGCAACACAGCAATAGTTTTCAATCCTGTATACTCTTCTCCGGCACAAAAACCAGAGCATCAGTCCATCCAGACTCTTTAATAAATCAGTCACTTTGTTTTGGAAAATTTCAGGCACTGAGGGTATAGTGGCTTCTTAAAATAAAATCTGCCCATTGGAGTAATGAAAGTTGTCAGTTTCTGGCTTTCTTTGTCCAGGAGCATTTGCCAGAAGCCACCAGAAGCATCTACCTTGGAACAAACTTTACAGTTCATCAACTTTAGTGCTAATATAGGCAAGATGAACCTTTATTTCACAACTGTTTCACTGACCTTTTTTTAAATCAATACATGTTTGTATTCAACTATTATTTTTAATCATTGAGACCTCTGGAATACAACACTCAGTTTGTCAGTTGGTTCAGTAACACATAACAGAATTCTAAGCCTTAATTATTGTAAGTTCGGCTTATACGTTAGACAGCAAAAGGGAATGGTACCCTTCCTGGAGTTGTCAAGGCATATAGTGTAGCATTTGAGTTTAGCTTAATCTTGAATGGCACACAAAGAAACAGTTCAACTTCTCCAAACACATCCACTAATATAATTTATTCTGGCAATTAAGCCCACCTCACATGTAACGGCTCTTCTGAGCAGATTGTTTATGTATTGTCAGTCAAACATTTAGACCTAAAACTTGTGCTCCTTCCACTCAGACATGGACAACATTTTACCAATTGAACTTGCCTGTAGGGCTATGCATTTCAGGTAACTACAAGGTTTGCAGTTTTGACAGCATTCCAAGCCTTTTACTGCAGCCTGGCCACTACCCAATCAAATGCAAAAGCATCATCCTCTCAGTTCAGCCCCTAAGCTACTATGAATGGCTAAAAACTGCTTAAGAGAAATTATCACATTGTTCAAGCCTGTCCCACTCCACAGTCTCCCCTTCATATTTAGCATTTCAAGTTTGCCTTCCTACCCCAGGATAGTAAACCTTCACCCCTTTTCCCAAACACATCTGCTAGGATTTCAATAATACCTCTCTCTAGATCTTGAACATATCTCGATGGGGTTAACTCTGACAAATGTATTCATATTCCATCTTGTTTGTGCAGCTCAGGTGGATTTACCATACAATAATGTTGTGAACTTCTTCCCTGCCTAATATTCTAATTATCTGCCTAATAAGCACATTTGTGAGGGTTATAACCTTTTTACTTGTTTTAGGGCCCAAGCTACTCTCCAGTTTTGTCTCTGCATGGTGTTTGGCCAAACCACTTTTACTTTAAACCACCTCTGCATTATATGAATTAAAATCATTAATTTTCCATTTCTTAGGAATAACAAAAAAACAGTGAGTTATTTAATTCCCATCTTTGTGTATTAAGATAAAATTTGGTATGGGATTGCCTCACCATATGACTTTCAATGA
The DNA here is from genome assembly GCF_019279795.1 of Protopterus annectens. Taxonomy (NCBI): domain Eukaryota; kingdom Metazoa; phylum Chordata; order Ceratodontiformes; family Protopteridae; genus Protopterus; species Protopterus annectens. Next base: position 271,379,766 of record NC_056743.1, read on the forward strand.
TGCCTTGCAGCTGTCGTAACTATGCCCAGCCATGTTTATGCATGCTTATTGATGTTTGCATCTCAGGTTGTTCAACTCCAAGTTACACAGCTCTAGAACCATATGATAAATACATGAATGGTCAATAATCTAAATCTTTAATGGCCTTGCCTTAGCATTTACAAAAGAAGCATTGGTTAGCAAAACTGAAACCTAGCCTAACTTCATATGCCTACATTTTTATCTGCTTAACATACATTTGCAAGACAGGCATTGTTTAGAGGTACTAGGACTTGGCATATCTTTTATGCACCTTTGACTTCCACTGGTCTAACTGCATTATTTCCTTCTCTGGTGCACCTCTGACATAGGCAAAGAATGCTACCCTGGTTCTACAGGAATGACATATCAAATTCTAACTGTGTATGCAGAGGTCATCTGTGGCTTTTCTTAAGATGGCAGTAAGCTGATAATTAAACAGAAGAAAGTATAGTATAGGTCTCATTTGCCAACATATCTCAATATATTTATATATATATATATATATATATATATATATATATATATATATATATATATATATGTGTGTGTGTGTGTGTGTCAGTATATCCCATTTAATGCCCACAAGGGCCTGTAGATTTGCCAAATCCCTTTTTTTTATCATATCCTTTTGATGTGGCTACAGATGCCATTCACTTTCCTTCTAATGCCAGTGGCCCCCAACACCAAAGTGGTGTAGCATTTTCACTGTGTTGCAACTATATGCCCTACAAAATGCCAATAAATATACTGTCCTAAATAATCATACCTCACATTCAGAGCTGCTTATTTTCCTTTATACCTTCTGTAAGTTTTCCTTTATACCTCCTGTAAGTTTTCGAAATTGTCGGGACACACAGGCAGAAATTCATCAACACTCTAGCACTTCAGTCTGGCCCAGCCCTGCAACTTCTTCCCTATTAGAAATGAATGAACAGTACCCAGCCATCCATGAAACTTTTGATAACAGATAATTGCTGTGATATGTGCCCTCACTCAAGCCTAATAATAATTCCCAACAAGTGCTCCATTGGCATTGGCCACAGTGCTAACCACCCTTTGCTCAGTATTTTGTTAATAAACCTTAATATGCACTTCTTAAATAATACCCTTACTCTTTGCTATACCGTTGCTTCTCTTATTCCACAAATCAGTTTACCATCAAGGTCCATAGATTTTCAAAAATACTGCACAGTGTCTTGTCTGCTTTTGGGACCAGTCTCTAGAACCATTCCTGCTGGAAACAACAAAGTCATTCAACAATTATACTGCCTACAAATTGAATTTGCTGTACTCTGAAGCTAATAGCATGCTGCATACAAGTTAGTAGATTCATTAGACACTCCATATTGCTATTTCTCCCCAAATAACTATTCATTAAACTAACTGCCCTTATATTGTCATTTCTGAACAAAATCTGCCTATTGTGTAGTTCGTAGCTTAGGTGTGTCCTGCTGCTACCAGTGGAAAGAATTCAGGTTCCATGATGGAAGCCTGCACACATTCCCTTTCCAACACCTTAAACCATTGATTTGCAAACCATTTTACTTTAAATATCTCCAAAACAAATATTCCCAAAGCATCCGTGAAAAGCTCTCATTTCCCATTTGAGGTGGTCTTTTGCCCTGACAATAATTTCTGCTACATTCCCAAATCCTCCTGTGATCCTCGCCCTGTGATGGGGCTTAATGCAACACCTTCCTTTTACTGCCAAGCATAAAAGATCTCCCCACAGGTGTTCTCCTGCATGCAAAGTTCTACAAGCCTACCGATGTATGTAACTCCAAAAGGGTTACTTTCTTTGCTGCTTCTGCCATTGCCAGCGCCTCATGAAATCTCCATATCTTGTCTAATGGCATATACACCACCTCTTCCTTCTTATCAGTCTTAAAGTCAAAGAAGGATAAGCACGCGTATGGCCTTTCAATCTTGTACTTGGATAATGGTGCGCTGAATTCAGTACGAGTCTCTTTAAACCTTTGTGGACCTTGCATAGTAATCTAAAGCACCATTTGAGGTATTACCCATTCCAAAATGAGGACAAACTTCTCAATAACATCACATGCAATTGCACAACTCATGGGCATACAACAATCTACATAACACCTTTCATCCAGATTATAACCCAAAAGTTATTGATCATGCCTTTTTATAGGGAATGACCAAAACGCTGACTCAAGGTCCACTTTCTCCATGAGTGGCCCTTTTCCTAATGCCATCGCCATGTTTTATGCCTTATCAAGTAAAATACAGGATAATGTGGTATCCTGCTTCATCAAAGCATCAGTGATATATTCCACTTCTGGAAAGGAGAGGCAGTGGGTTAGTCATGGGGAAACACAAAAAGGGATGGTAGTATAGGCAGGTCCTAATAAAATCCATAGCAGTGAAGAGTTACAGGAGTTTCCTTTAGATATATAACTGTAGAGCACATAGGTAAACATAAATGAATATCTTCCAGCTGTATGCACTTATTAAATCAATAAAGCATTTATGTTTGCAACTCTAATTGTTTAAATCCAAATTTATTTCATGCTGAGCTAGACTTAATTCCTTTATTCTGACATAAAATTAATTTAAAGTAAAAACTGCTGGCAACTTTATTAATGATGGAAATAAGTTTCAGTAAGCTGAGAGGACTGGGTCTGAAAGACTTATGTTCATTATTTTTATCCCACTTTACCTGAAGCAATAAGTTGAAAAAATATTACTTTGAATAATGCAAAGTATTGAGCTATTTGTTGGGTGATATGTTTTTTCAGTGTAAGCAAATTAATATAGTCCATTCACTTTTACTGTCCATTTCCATATGGTATATGTTTCTGCTGAGACTGGCATTCAGTGGTAGGGAAAATTCTCCTTTTCCACACATCCAGTATTGCACAATCTCAAAGTCTGTATGGATGTGGGGTGCAGCGTAACTTGGCACCTCCTTTAAAAGTACTGTTTTGTGTATTTTTTATTTTATTTAAAGGTTTTGGCAAGTACAAGAATACCCTGTCAGTTTGTAGTATTGCATTTCAGTAAATCATTGCTTAGTGTACTACCTCAAACAAATGTAATAGATCTCTCTGAAAATGGTCAGTTGGGATCAGTGCCCTATCCCAGTACATACATTCAATTAAACAAATTAATAGTTATGAATGAGATCTCTCATTTTGAAAACTGGTAAAACTGAATAATTATATTTAGTTAAACAAGGTGACTTAAATGGTATCCACTCTGATTAATCCCAAGCCCTTTAATTTATATGAAATTAATTGCAGCTAAAACATGCAATCTTCATCTCCATAACATCACACACAGGAAACTTCATAATATACTCTAAATTCTTTTTCCGCAGTGGTATCAACCCACCCTGTACCCCCTGGTGGGGAAGCAAGTCCCACATCCCTGATTTCTATATATACACCAACTCCAAAGTTGGACCAACATTAAGAAAAAGGAAAATGTGAAATACAAACATAAAACCAACTTAGCCCTATGAAACGTACAAACAAAAACTAAAATATGCAGAGTTCAGAAGTACTGAAACATCAACCATACAAATCCGGTGATCTTTCTGCTTTGATATTCTGAAATTCTCTCTACCAGTACTGACAAAGTGTATGCTACAAACTGATATAATTTATAAGGTAAAGAAAAACATTATTGTATACAATCATAGGGAGTGAAAGTGTTTATAAAATAAAGGCAATCTTAGCTTTATGCACTTATAAGATTATTTAGGTGACAGAAGTTGTGTTTCTGCCATTACCTGTAAAATATTTTAAATCCACTAATTTGAATGATTTGGCAACAAAATATTTTTTTGTATGTTTTGTCCCCACTGCATGCCAACTGTCACTCTCCCATGATCTGATAAGCACAGCAGCTCTTCAAAGGAGGACAGCTAGTCAGTTTAGGTCATGATCCTGGTGGCCATCAGAGTTTACTACTTATGTTCTAGCTGTAAACCTCCTAATGACTAGTCTGCGTACATGGTTACATGAGGGTCTATTGTAGGTCTAGCTGTAAACCTCCTAATGACTAGTGTGCGTGCATGCTTACATGAGGGCCTGCTGTAGGTCTAACTGTAAACCTCCTAATGACTAGTGTGCATGCATGGTTACATGAGGGCCTGCTGTAGGTCTAGCTGTAAACCTCCTAATGACTAGTGTGCATGCATGGTTACATGAGGGCCTGCTGTAGGTCTAGCTGTAAACCTCCTAATGACTAGTGTGCGTGCATGGTTACATGAGGGCCTGCTGTAGGTCTAGCTGTAAACCTCCTAATGACTAGTGTGCGTGCATGGTTACATGAGGGCCTGCTGTAGGTCTAGCTGTAAACCTCCTAATGACTAGTGTGCATGCATGGTTACATGAGGGCCTTCTGTAGGTCTAGCTGTAAACCTCCTAATGACTAATGTGTGTGCATGGTTATATGAGGGCTTGCTGTAGGTTTTCCATCTGATATTCCTATACATACTCCACTGGGATGCCTACTGTAGTACTGTAGCTTGGCAGAGCCATTTGCCATGTCTAGCCCATATGTTGCATGACATACTCTCACTTCAGCATTGTAGTGGACCAGACCAGTTTCTTTGCACAGGACTTGTCAGCCTGTGTCAGTTGTTCACCCCCACCCACCCTGATTGGCTTCTTTACTGCCTGGGTGCTAATCAGACCTGGATCATTTACATTACAGTCAGGCCTTTACCCAGCCAGCAGAAAAGTAACTTTAAATTCAATGGTTAAAGGGTTGATAGAATTCCTTATAAGTTAAACACTTATCGAGGATATCATTGCCAGAGCGACACAAAACCCAAGGTATCATGGATTCTCAGTGGAAGACCATTTTTCACAAATCTGATGTACTTATTGGCTGTCAGACTAATACACACAGACAAATCTGTGGATGTAACTACATAGAGCTTATGAAGGTTTCTGATGAAGTATCACAAAAAACATTAATACCCAAGTTAGCTAAGCCTTGGAATAAGTTTCATTGTGGCATCTTGTATTAAAACCATCACAGCCAGTCACATAGATAGCAGTCAATGGAATTTTCACTGAAGCGGAGAGAGTTATAATTGTATAGAGTACTGCATGCTTCATCTTTCAATTATCTTCACTGAATCCATTATTGATATTGCAGAAAAGTTAGAGCAAATATACATCATTTTGCAGATGATAAAGATCTACAACAGGGCTGAAACAGGAAGGTAAATAATCTATGAAGAGAACTAGCAATGCTATACTAAAGGTCAAAAATGTGTCAGTTTAGCTGCAGTGCAAAAACCTGCAGAAAGTGATGCAGCTGATTGATTGAACCTCAGAGTATATAAGACTACATACTGCATATAAGTTACCAAGATAAACAAGAAAAGTTACCTTTGGGTTATTATACCATAGTATTTTAAAAGTGAGCAGTCAATGTTAACATGCAGTAAGCAGGGCTATAGCAGTCCCGGATTGCACACACTTGTAGAGATCTCACTTCTGTAAGTATGTCAACAGAATAGAAGCGTTGTAGAGAACAGAAAAAAAAAATACAGAACCTGCACCAAAAATTTTACAAGGATAATGCCTTGGAAGGAGGGAATGAGGGATATGACAAGCATTTGTGAAGAAAATGCCTGCAAGATTAACATTTTCTGAGATGATGTATTAGGGACAAAAGGATATAAGCAGAAGAAAGATGAAGGTAATCTCAGGGCGTGAGTTACATTAAGAAGTATGTTTTTCACAGGCAGTCCTGTGAGCACACTGAAATAATTTATTCTGACTTAGATGCAGAAATAAAAACAGTGGAGAAATTCAGCAGTACAGTGGATATACATAGAGTGACACTAGACATGGAAACAGATAAATTGGTTTAATGTGCAATTGTACATTATCTACTGAATACGAAATGATCAGGTTAGAGCAGCCATGGTGTCATAATGTACTAATAAGGCCTGGGTTTGTATACATCTATTTGGCAGTATAAAAACAGGAATATGGTTACTAATGATCTAAATCATATAAACCCGGTCTGATTCTTACAGCCTCCAGTTACATTCTGTCTGAGTGAGTGAATCATTAAAGTAGAATGGTATTTCTGCTTTCTGGAATTATGCTTTAGGTCTTAGCTACTCATCACTGAGGTGGCCATGAAGTGCTTGCTCAAGGAGATTGGTCTGGTACAAACTGCTTGTTGACTTTATGTGTGGGTCATTCCTATTCTCAGGATGAGTCAGCCCATAAAATATTACTATAATTATGATTTTTATACTGCAGGTCACTTAGCTGTTTATTAAAAGGAAGCCTTTTTGATCCCGGTATGCTACCTGACCTGCTTCAGGTGATATTTGCTTTGTCATATGTGACAGTGTATGACATACATGCCTTCAAGCAGGTGGATTTTTGGCATAGTTGCAGTATCTTTTCTACTGGTCTTTATGGGAACTTAATTATGTGTTCACTTGACAATATCATGGCATCTATGAATAGACTCATCCCACAGGAGACTGATATTTGGAGGACAGATTACTATAGATGGTTATAAGTCAGCCAACACAATACACATATACAAGACCATAAAATACTCACCTTGAAAACATTTGATTTTGTTATATTCAATGTTACTTAACTCTGCAGAGGTTTATAGCAGCCTTATACTACTTTTTATTTGTTTATTGAGTCTTCTTGTAACCCCTGCTTTAGATGAGCCAGGTATGTATACATATGACTTGACACACTGCAGTTAACAATCAGTTGTTTTATTGGTCATCCCGAGTCATACATTTGTCTTCTGAAGTGCTTTGTCCATGTGTACTATACCTGTTATACTGATCCACCATTTTGTGATGAGCCATTTTATTGGTAACCAAGTGTGTACAAAATGTGTTGGACTGCTGCTTGTCTGTGGTCACTCCATCCTTTGCTTTTGTCTCCATCTATGCATATTATTTATTTACTTAGTTAATGTATATTTGTTTACTGGGGTAGTACACTAATGTGGAATGACCTTTGCAGGCACAGCTCAAGTGAAAAATATTTCATAATTAAAACAGAAGTAGTTGACATACAAAATGAACAGCAATAAAATTCTTAAAATATAAACAATTGAAATCTGTAGCTTTACAGAGGCATTGAATCCATAAAATATTTTCGTGTTAAACAAATATAAGACAATATGGAGAGCATAATGTGGTATGGAAAGTGAAGGAGCACTGTATTAGTTGAATTACAGTCAAAATGCTTGTTAACACCAAAAGCTTTTATCCATATGCTGTAAATATAAATAAGGACTATTATCTATAAATCGGCAGTATTTGCAGAATCCATAACTAAAGGTCCCATTGGATTTATCAGAAATAAGTCCTGTTACAATAAACTCATTTTTAACAGGGATTTTAAATTCCTTCCCCTTTTGTTTAGAAATAGTGGCCTAGGTCCTAATGATATCAACATATGTCAATTGCAACTAATAATATTCCACTTATCAGTAATAAATTGTCTTACTTCTTTGCTGTCTGCTGACACAGGGACTGCAAAACTGATGGCATATTTTTTGTTGACACTGGGCCGTCAACCTTCTATCTCCAAAATGAGGAACACCACCTCTCATAATGTGGAACAAATGGGCAAAATGTGGAACACTTACTAATGGCTTACTAGCAACTTCAGCTAGGAAGCTCATAGGATTGCTAAAATGTGATATTTTTTACTTATAAAATATTGCTAACACTAAATGTGACAGACCCTTCCAATGTTGAACTTCGAGCAACATGATTTAAGACCCCAAATGAGGAATGTTCCTCGAAATTAGGTACACTTGAAAGGTATGGACTGGGCACCTAGTCCAGTATATCTACTTTTATTGTAAGTAGAAACTTACATCTAGTCATTAAAAATATCTTTCACAGTTTTATTTAATTTCTTTTTTATTATACTATTCATTTTCAGATAGAGGGACTTTTAGTTTTGGATTCTGCCAATACCAATGGTTTATAGCTAATAGCATTTACTTATATTTAGAGCATATGGATTAAACAGTTGGTGTTAACAAGATCTTTAACTATAATTTAACTAATATAATATACACTGCAGAATGTTATTCCTGTGATAGGTCATGTATGGGTAAATCCACTTAAAAAGCTTTCACAGAGAATATACCAGGATCTTTACAGCAATACAAATATGGCATGTCTAATGCATTTATTAAGCATTTACATTTTTGGGAAATTAAAAAAAAGTTTTTTATTGTTGGATAAGTAAAATATGTTTTCAGAAAAGGTGAGTTAAACAATATTCTGGAAGTTAGAGAACTGTGCCAGCATTTATTATTAACTGCTGACAGATTTCCACAATTAAACACTGCAATTAACATAAAATGTTATTTAAAATATTTACCTGGGCTTATTAAGTATATATTTCTAAAAAGCATCCAGTTAATCATTTTTTATCAGTTTTTACAACAAAGTTAAGTATCTATATCTATATCCCCTTCTGAAGCTCAAAATCCCATATAATTGAAACTCGTTTTCACGAGATGAAAATCCTGAAACCTTGAATACCCGAATGCCACATTTTTCCCAGGGTAAGTAAACACTTGCCCAGCATGCCCTTTTCTTCACTGTAGTGTGATCCTGGAGTTGGTATATATAGTTAAGGTGGGTGTGGGGGCTGTAGCCCCCTACCTGGATGGGTTTTATTTACTACAGTGTGTGCTTTGTTTAAGTTTGGGCAAGTGTTTACTTACCCTGGGAAAAAAATTTGCCATTTGGGTATTCAAGGTTTCGTGATTTTCATCTCGTGAAAATGAGTTTTGATTATATGGGATTTCAAGGTTTAGAAGTAAATCCCTATATCTATATATAGTGAGAGATATGTTATAGGATCATGACTGTTTTATACCCATATTTTGCATATATATATATATATATATATATATATATATATATATATATATATATAAAATTATTAATTAATCCAAGTCAGATGATATATATGTATCTATGTATCTATCTATATAAAATGAGCTTTAATTTGAATGCTTTAGTTTTAAGAATTTCCAGTGAATATTGTTAAATAAAAATGATAAACTTAATAAAAAATAATTCTGTTCTTCGTGTCCAAAATGGCTGCCTGAATATTTTAGGTTTAAGTTTTATACCACTGATTGTGGATTTTTTTTGCAATGGATGTTTAAGACATATTGTTACATGAAAGAGACCATCAGACAGACTGCAGTTCTTTGTGCATTACCTCATCGCAGATATAAAAGTCAATGAGTATATCAGAAGTCAATGAAGAAGCATTTTCTTTCATACAGAGAGCTGTGGATTTGTGGAGAAGGCATCCACAGGAGTCATGGAATCCAAAGTACATAACACAGGGTTCATGAAGAATGGACACATACATACATATAAGACCTCTACAGTGAGGAATAAAGTAAAGTAAAATACTGGCTAACAAAGTTTGCAGTTTTTCTTTAGCTGGGAGAGTGGGCAGAATGGGTTACTGAATGAAACTTTAATGGTAGATTACCTTTCAGTGTTTCCAAATGGTGATCTGCTAAAGTCTAGAAAACAGTCTGCACGGAATGGGGAAATGAAAATTCAACATATTTAAAAATAAAGTTAGAAGTGAAGGTGAAGGTGATATAGACATCCATGAATATGAAGAATTAAGAAAATAGGAAAAGGTATTCTAAGATTTCAGCAGAAAATGGAAGGAAAGAAAGAACAAAACAAACAGTATGTAGTAGATACATAGACAAAATGACATTGCCAGACAAAAAAATAAAGTACTGAGGAAGATGAACTATTCTTATTCAAAGAGAAATGAATACTAGGGTAGATTTATATATAGATGAGAAAATTGAATTTTGCTTACAAATTTGCAATGTATAAGATGAAAAGGATTGCGTATTTGGTCAATGGAGAAAGGGGCTGTCAGGATAAGTAAAGCTTTAAGTATATATGGGAAATATGCTAGACAGCTAAAGAGAAGACTTTCAGGTTAGATGAAGGCTTTACGAGACTCTGGAATGTTTACATATGAGATGACAGCATGAGGAAAAAATAGCCAGTCCTGTAAAATATCTACTCATTAGTTTTCCGGTCTATATTATATATTCAAAGTTTCAAAACTTTGAATCCCATATGTTCGATAACATCTGATCGAACTTTGAAACTTCAAATATATAATAAAACATCAAAAAATAAATAAAACTTACCTTAACTTGCCGAGCACAGGGGCAAGCCCCCTTGCACTCCCCACACCCCACCACTTAAATATACCAACTCCGAGATCGCAATTCAGTGCAGAAAAGGGAAAATCTCCCACTTTGCACCGTATGGCGCCATTACATTTAACCTTCGAACTTTTCAAAGTTCGATCATATGGTGTCGATCTTATGACATTCAAACTTTGAAAAGTTTGTTCATGTAATAGGAACCCTTAGTTTTCTACAATCAAAAGTTGTACAAATGATTGAAATTGGAACATCAGCCAATCAGCCAGTGTGGTGTTACTTTACATAAGAAAAAAAAAAAAAAAAAAAATCTTCGACCCCTGGAACCGATAGACACCACCACCAACAGAGCTACAGAGCTAGCTGTAAAAGTAAAATAACTAAAAATCTGCACTTGCTGGCAAAAAAAGTAAATGAAAAATCCATTTGTATTCCAGTAGCATTTATTGAATCTTAGCACTTTCATCCTAATTATAATAGCTGGGACTTCATCAGAGATAAAAAAAAATCTTCATCCTTGCTTTTATAATGACATTGTCCCTCCCCTAATTATTACATCACAACTAAATTCTTAAAAACACACAAAAATGAATAAAATATTCATTAAAAATATACACAATTTAGCAAAGACAAATTGTCTTAAAGTTAACAAAACAGTGGATTTCAGTTTTAAAATTGGTGTTATAGAAATAGTGTCATTCAAGCCATCAGGAATACAAGCACAGGATTTTAATTGTCATTGTAATTATTTGATTTCTAGAGTAATTTTCCAGGTCCCCCCCCCAACATCTGTTCTATCAATTCCAATCTGTGGAATTTAAAGCTGTGCTCTTCATGTTGCTGAACAGGTTTCCATAATGCGTTAGCCTGATCTTTTTTCCTAATCACAGAGATGTTCATAAACCTGATCTTTAAATGCTCTCTTGGTTTTACCAATATAAAACATTGTGCATTTATTACATATTTCTATGTACACTGAGCCTTTAGATGCACAACTAAAATAGGAATGTGAGTGAACAGTACCCATACCCTTCTTTTCCTTCATACAGATAGGGGCAATATTTATATCTTCCACGTTTGAAGGTTCACGTTTATTTTCTCATTGCCTCTGGGGAACACCATAACCTATCAATGTAATTTTTAATACACCAGTTCTTTTTATAAACTATACATTGGCCATCCCCTAATACCTGTGTGTTGATCAAACCCAGACTGAAAACCTTCCATTTTTTTCTTAATAATCTGTGCTATAAGTTCTGCATATACATTGTAGGTTAGAACAAGTCCCTTGTGGAAATGATCCTTTTTCATATTAAAAACACAATGTGAGTTTACCACAACTTTCTTTCCTAAAAGTGAGTAATAAATACCCAAGGCTCTCTTATAATGAACCTTCATGAAAATACTGGATTTTTTTATTTTTTCTGGATAACCCCCTCCTAGTAAGCATAGATGTTAATTTATCACTTTTTATTTGAACTAATCCAGGACTGGATATCATTCAGAGAAACCTAAGTAACTGTCATTTGACAAAGGCTCTTTTTTGATGGATTGGGTGACAACTCAAAGAGTAATAGTGAGTTTAAATGTGTGGGTTTTCTATAAATATTTGAAATATACCTCTTGTTAACTACATCTTTATTATTTTGAACATTCAAAGAACTGAAGGTACTATCCAAGTAATCAATGGTAAATTAAAAAAAAAATCAGTGGTATTGTTGATGTAAGAAAAAAAACTCCACCGACCTCTCCTTCGTTTCCTTCCAAAAAATTACAGTATAATCTAGGAAGGGGTCATATAATTACCAACAATGTAAATAACGTGAAAGGAAAACATAAGTATGCTCCCAAAATGCCATCACAATATTGACAAAAATGGGAGCACATGTTGCACCCATGGCCATCCCTATCTTCGGTTTATATATATATACTTCCACCAAAAAATATAAAATTATTCTCTAATATTAATTCCATAAATGTCCTTAAGACATTAAGTTGTTTTCTAAAGACTTAAATTCATTTAAGTATCGAAGAACCATGCCGCCAAGATATCATGTGGGATGACTGAAAAAGTCCTTAACATCTTTAGTAACCTGTAGCAAATCCTCTGAGTAAATGTTGTCATTAATACTCCTGAGGAAATCCCAGGAATTGTTGCAAATTTATTTCTCATTTTGTAGAACATTTTTAAGTTTAACATCTATAAAACTGGCAGTTCTGTGAGTCTTAGACCCCTTAGCCTCCACTATAGGATGCAGAGATGTGTCTGATTTTTATGAATTTTTGGGATACCAAAAATCCTCGGAATTTGTGTGTATTCAGTTTTCAAATACTCATAATCCAAGTGTGAAATCTGTTCCTGGATCAACAAATGATGTAATAAAGCATCTAATTTACTGTAGGTTATATTCAACTGATTTCTGGAAACTTCTTCATACTGGTCAGATAGCAGTAACATCCCAATTTTAAGATTATAATCAATGGTATTCATTGTGAGGATAGGTGAAGGCTGCCAGCCTAGCCAGACAGAATTTTGTAGATAATTTTGTCATTTGTAAATATTAATATAAGCCACAGGCTTGTTCTCTTAAATGTGAAAAAATGGTGTTAAATGTGGAACTGCAAAAATGTAACAACAGTGCACTCTGCTGTAAAAAAGCTGACAAGTAAATTCTTTGATGTCAAAACTCAGAGCTGATATGCCTGGATAAAGGAATTCTGCCTATTGCTTTGAGGCCAGAGTTAATGGCAAGAATTTGCATGTATAATTTCTTTTAATGTTCTGGTTCCTGACCAGCTGCAAGATCAAAGAGGCTATTAACCTCTGAGAGTCTGTTAGCCTGGGAACCAGAAAGAAATTATGTAATCTGAAATTAATCAGTGGTACTGTGTTATCAATTTAAGGACAGAAAGAATGAGAGCATGAGAGCATTTGTCTTGAGGACATCCAACATCACCACTCTGCTTGTATCTATATGTAAGTAGGATCTTAGACTTTAGTGTTTCTCTTAGAATAGCTTGGAAAAAGGAAGATTAGTCTAAGTGTTTTTCTCTTCTGTGCAGAGTCTGCATGTCCTCCCTGTGGTCACGTGAGTGCTCCAGTTTCCTCCCACATCACAAAGACATGCTGTAGGTGGATTGGACACTCTAAATTGGCCCTAGGCGTGAGTGCTTATGTGTGTGTGTGTGCCTTCTATGCAAGGTTGGGCACTGGGATGGCAACTCAACACTGTAAAAACTCCACTGCCAATCATGAGTGGACAGGTGATCCACTGTGGCAACCCCTAGCCGGGAAAAGCCGAAAGAAGAAGAAGGAGAAAGTCTAAGTGTTTTTCTGTGTTGATGTCAGAACTATTCTACTGTATTATTTTAAGCATTTTCCTGTGATCTCTGAACTCTTGACTAGCACTGTATAGTAAGAAGTATTGTCTTGTGTTTTTATTGTTTATTACTAAATATTTTAAACCTTTCAACTATGTCTGTTTTGTATAGAGATAATTTAAGCTCTAAGAGTACATTTCATGTATATAGTGATACTGTACCAAGTCACTCAAATAAGCTTTTCTGTTAAGTCACACTTACCATTTGGATAATAATATTGCACAGTATAATTGGATACCCTTTCATAAGGGTCTTTGAGTAGCTGATAAATATTAGCTGATTGGTGGCAGTGATTTCTACCATATAGTCTGGGTAAAAGGGGCACTGCTGGAGAGCCTGTGCCAGCCTTCCCCAGCAGTGTCTGTGTGGGGTTATAAACTCTTATCTCAAAGTGTGTGTGTGTGTCAGCTATTGGGCAGGGACATGAAGCACTGGTTGGACAAAGAAGGTGCTGGAGGTTTTAGCTTGCCCACTAGGCTGAGATCTGGACCCTATAGCTATGCCAGTGGGGAGTCTTATTGGGGACCTGGAGGGAAAGGGGAAAACCAGCTCCAGACTGACTGTGATCTCTGTGTGCTCTTAAGGGAAATTGTACTTTACTGTGTGTGTATTTATTATCCTTTTCCCTATATGGATGCCCCTCACTGGTGTTAGTGTGAGGACTGAGGCTCCTTGATTGCTGGGCCAGTGCATGGGTGTCACATTCATAACCACCAACCCACCCCCTTGGTCAGGTTTCATTAAACTGATCTCTTAATATTTCTTAACAGTCTCATTTAATCTCTAGAAAAATTATGTTTAATCAATCTACTTCTGTCACCTAGAACAAGTTGAATATCATGGATGCTGCTCCTAATATTGAGCAGCATTACCTTTAGGTCGTCATGAGTGATTTTTTTTATGTTGGAGGGTTTAACAACTTGGCATGGCTTAAAAAGGCACTATGAGGATAGATAAAGTTTTTGCCAGTATCTGGAAACCAAGTGGTGACAAGTGCAAACCATCTCTGGTAAAGCATTGCAGTTTGTCAGTCATGTCTCCCCAGGCAGACAGATATTGGATCCCCTTGTTGTGACACCAGAAACTAAGCCAATTGCTGAAGTTAATCATTTTTTGCTGGTACTGCAGCATCATCATTGGTGAAGGTAGGATGCTAGTCAAGGCTAGATTCATATCTGCCTGGGACACATTCAGAGAGCTCCATCATGTCACTCTTCATGTAGCCCAGTGAGATATGACTTAGGTCATTTACACCCACATGGACTATGACCATGTCATGCTGGTACTTATGCTTTATAGACCAAAGTGCATGCATGACCTGGAAGATCCTGTTTCCAGACAGACAGCTCACTGTGATCTTCTCCTTGTTTAGTCTGGTAAGGGGGACATCAGTATGTTTAAAATGGAATCCCCAATAACTACAATGTTTGTCTGTGTGGTGTGTTGCCTTGTGGGCTGGGAAGTGAGGCTACTATGAATATCAGAATTATGTGTTGTGTGAAGTGCTGTCTTTTTTGATTGTGTGCAGGGTCACAGAGAGATGGTTTTAGGACATCTTGGAGTTTTGGGTAGATTACAGGTGAGTACCTCTGCATATGTAGGTCTAGGTATTTGTTCCTTAGCCTTGGTAGTGAGTGTTTTGGGTGTAACACTGACAAACTGGTTGAATTTTCATGTGTGTATTTGAGAGCTTTACCTCCAGTGACATTGTGTATCTTCATCTCTCACACACTGTGTCTATTCTAAAATTAAATTGTTGTCTGTGAACATGAGGCAGTTACTAAACTGCCTCAAGATGTCCATAACTGCTAGGCCAGAAACAGAGATGACAGGGAACTGCATATTCATTATACCAGATCATTAGTAGATGGGAAGGAGTAGGGGAGAGTCACTTAAAAGTCAAAGTGAGAATGTTTAGTAGTATACTATTATTAGATGACCTACATAGTTACTGCCCTCTGCACAAACTGGCAGCTCTTCGAGCAGCTATGAGCACTGGGAGACTATGGAGAGCATTTCCTATAGAGGATTTTTAATTGGAGGGGTTTGCTTATATACAAGGCACTGGTAACTGCATTTGCACATTGTGCAAACGTGAATCTTTTATACTAGCATGATTATATAGTTAAGCTCTCAGGCCAATCAGATAATAAGCCTTCCAACAGCAGTTCCTAACTTAGATGGGTTGATTCAGGCTTCTGCTCCCATCAGAGTGCAGGATAAAACCCTCTTAATGTAAACCTTAAGATTAAGTCATGAATCAGGTTGCTTTCAACATGTTGTTAGCTAATGTTACTGGTTAGGGATAAAAACAGCAAACATGCCTTTTATAAGAACTCTATATGACAGTAACAAAGAAAAAAATGCTTGTGATCTGTGGGACCTACTTGACCTCTTCTGTGTTAGGACTGTTATTGCTGATCGCACCTACGGAGAGAAAAAGCAGTCATATTTCTATTAGGGCCATTTCTGCTTTGGACTGTTTCTGTGCATGTTTTCCCGATTTCTCATTTCCATTTTAGCATGGACTTTTTTGGCTCTAAATGGAAAGCAGTTTCATGACACGACACTGTATTCTCCTGAGCTACTGACTCCTTCACTTTCTAGTGCAAGACTGAGAGATAGGAGTGAGAGGAGGAAAAACAACTGCTATTAAGCTGTTTTTCCACTTTGGACTTGATCTGTACTTTGCACTGCATCATGGTTTCAGCAATGTCTAAATCTATCCATATGCTAAATTAATCTCTTCATTATTGGGAGGTTCATAGCACATTCTGACACATTTCTGTTGGTTCCCTCCAATATGGTCATTGCTGCTTTGCACATGGTAAGGCTATTTATCCTCTTCATGCTATTAATAATATCAACGTCCCATTCTAAAGCATTTTTCTAGAATTTACATACTATCAGAAGTGCCGGGCTGTTCTCCTGTCATTAGGATAAAATGTACATCTGTCCTATCTAACCTTGCCATAGACAGTTATTTGAATATTACACATTATCTTGACTTGTGGATTGTGCCAGAAGTATTACTGTTGCTGGTGCTGCCTTAAGTGTTACTTTTGTTTTTGTTTTGAGGTTTTTGTCCCTGCTGCCTGCTGATCAAAAGACCTTTTTTGGTCAATAACCCATTTGTTACCATCACCAGGTGAGAGATGACCAAAAGGGGGCATTATTCAATGCAGCTAACACGGGTGATTCCACCTTTTTCATTTTTTTCTCCTTGGCTCTCACCATGCATGTACCCTATGAGTATCAGGAAGAGGTGGGCAATGGGCTGACTGCAGTGAGCATTCACTTACTTCTGCAAGGGGAATTTCCTCCAAACATCCCTGATCCTCTCCTAGAGTATATCACCAAGGAGATCACACTACCCCTTTGCCTCATACTTGGGCAAACTTCACTGGATACTCCAGTGCTGGGGATGCTAATTGAACCTTGGCAATATGGTTGTAGTTAGGGTTCCTTGCTTTCTTCTGCATTTCAGAACTAAGCTATACTGCTTTAATTATTATTACTGATATCTGGGGATTTTTCTGCAAGCTTTAACCTTGCTGTAGATTATGGTGGACTTCAACACTCTGCGTCTAGCTATGTCTTGTGACTGAAGTATTATTGCTGATAAGCTTGGTTCTTCCATATTGTGCTTGTTCCTTTAATTATTTTTACTTTTCATTAATTGAATTTAGGGATGCTGTCAGACCAGAGTTCTTGCTACATTCTAGTTCATGTTATGATTGTAATATTATATATTCTTTTTCCTTTTTAGTACATTGCTATCTGGGGATTTTGACTCACTCATATCTCCAGAGCACTGTTATCACCATCAGCTGAGATTTCTACTTGTAAATATTTTAATGAAATTTAATTTTTATCAATCTAATTTAAGTCCTTAGTTAGCACATATATTATCAAGTTAGAGATCATGGAGTCAGAGTCTGTTCTAGTTACTTCTTTGGTCAACCGACTTGCAATTTGTCTTTTCAGACAGTGAAACAACTGCCTTATGGTTATTATAACAATCTACTGCTTTGGACACACAGAGACTACCTGTGCGACTTGTAAGTATTTGGCCAAAATAGAGCAGATATCTCTGCCACATTCACTTCCAGCAAACAGCAACACAACTCTGCACACACATATGTTGAGGTGGCCAACAAATCTCTACCTAAATCCTCTATACTTTCAGTTAGGATGCCTCAATCAATTAGAAACAGTCCAGAAACTGTTCACACATGTATTTTCACACCTCCACCTGCATCCACTCTAACATGGATCATTCTGACCACAAGCCTTCTTCCTTAATGTCCTCCAGGCCTACAGCACATTGTAGTAATTGTCTAGTTATTGGCAATTCAGTCATTAGGCACACAAGCACTACACTCACAAGGCTGAACAAGGTGAGGGTAACAGTGAATTCCTCCTTGGTGCTAGAAGTAGGGATGTTACTAAGGCCCTAAGACCTTTCCCTTCCATAAGTATGAGTACAAACCTGTGGTTGCTCATATTGAGATAAATTATCTTAGACACTCATCCTAAGGGAGGTGTAGAAAGACCTCACTGAGCTTTTTAGTCATGTCTACAGTAATGTCATGTCCCTAGTGTTGAGCGGCATCCTCCTAACAGCAAGAATGATTCCTGAATAAAAAGCAAAATAACTGGCTTTAGTAATTGGATGGTAATCTGGTGTCATTCTAGGAGGGGAACCAGTGTGTGTCTGTCAGGATGATATGGTTAACTGAGTGTCTTGCCTCAATAAAAAAAACATTTACTTCTGTTGTTCTAAAGTTTTTGTATCTTGGCTAAAGTTCTCATTACCACTTGAGTGACCTTTTCAGGTAGAGTGCAACTGACAGCTGGTGTGCAAAATATTAGTAGTTTAAATAATAAAATATATGAATTTGAGACCTTCCTGTCCCTCAATGACATTGATGTTTGTATAGCTACTGAAAATCCCTTCCAGTGTTGTGAAAACATCTTTCACTCATTCATCCCCTCTGGAACCTGAGGGTGTATATCCATGTCTATTCAAAACCCTATCACCACATGTTAAGCTCCACATATTGCAAACCTAGGACTTGAGGTTTTAGTGACTCTTAACAAGTCCAGTTAACACATGTTTGGCAATTATAGATCCTCATATATGTGACCCATGGAGCACTTAGAATACTTGAGTCAAACGAAAAAGCCATCTCTGAATTCAAACACTTTTTAGGGAGATTTGACTACTCTTCTATCAACCTGTTAACGTATACAACTAATAACAAATCTGTCAAAAGATTCCACAATCTTTTTATTGCCAGTGCCCTTCACCAAAAAGCACATCCATCAGGGATGCTAACCTTCTTGGCCATGTCCTTACTAATATAGCCACATTTTTCTGTACCCTTCTTGTTGCTCCCTTCATGGTTAAACCTGATCATTTAGTGGTGACCTTTACCTAAACCTGCTCTACTGCTCATGAGAATATCACAATATTCAAGAACATTTCCAAAACAAATTGTTCACTGATCTACTAGCCAGTCATTATACTGATTCACTAGCATACATCCCAGATTTTAATTTCACACTCTTAGCAGCTGTATTGAATTGCCTATCCCTGTCTAATACAACCACACTGCTAAATTCAAAAGTAAAGCCATACAGAGAAATTCTCCCTTAAACTTTATAATAAGAGAAAAAAGCACCTAGTCAAACTTATTGATTCACTATAAAAGAGAGAGAAATCAGGTAAACAAAACCCATAAAAATATCATCAGAAAGATATGAACTCAAGGTCACTGCTGCCATGAAAGACAACCATGAAACCTTCTTTAATTTTATCAGAAACAACAGAAAAAACATGCTGTTTGTACAGAGCTCTTTTAATGAGACAGTTTCCTCTGACCCTGTGGTCACTGTTAATATTACAGCTAAAAAAATGCAGTTCTATTTTCACTTCACCCCCTCAAACCACTGAACCCTCTTCATATGGTTTGTTTCATATAGGCTTCTCTGATGGGATCTATGTTTAAGTTTTAGGCCATGCGTGACCTCATTCTTTTTAAACTCCTCTACCTCCATCCATTAGCATTGGAACTTAGACCTGCTCTAGAGATCTAAACCTTCAACACCACCTTAGCAATACCTGCTGGTATGACAGTGTTATAGTACAAAATAAATCCAGACGACAAGGTTCAGCAGAGAATTGTCTCATTCTTTGCAAAGAACATATGTTAGTGCGAGATCAGGCAATTAGGATCTTGCTCCACAGAACACAAGAAACATCATTATTTTATATTAATTTTTAACTCTAAGCAAAAAATATTGTATCTATTAAACTATAGCCACTGACTAATTAAAACTGAATACCTTTGCATTAGTTTTGCTAACTAAGAATCTGTTGACCCTTTATTGGTTCTTTTCAATATTAGGCACAATTTCTGAGTTCCATGTTGGAAATTTCTATGCTGGCAGCATTCATGTTAGCAGGAAATAGATCATCATAAACAGACTAAAACTACCGGATTCCATCTTGGATTCCAAATCAGGATATTCATCAAACATTTTTCCCTTCTTTACATCATTCCCCCCATTTGATGCTATGGAGCATCATACAAGTCATATAATTTTTTAATGCCTGGACAATGGTTAATAAGTTTTTAAATGGGTGGACACCTTTTTAGAAGCTATCATTCATCACATGCAGTTTCCTTTTCCTTTTGTCCATGACATGCACAATGCTTATACAAATGCCCAATTGGAAGCAATGTCTCCTTAGATTGAACAAGCAAATAAGAGCACTAGTGAAATCCTCCAAAGCAAACTTTGAGTCAAATTTGGCCACATCTACTAGAAACAATCATAAGGCATTCTTTACATATTTCTGCAACTTCAAAGGAAGCACCCAGATCTGTTCACACTGGTGGTCAAGGACATCACATATACAAATGCCGGAGATATAGCAAACTTGCTGGCTGACAGATTCTGTGAAAACTTCATCCCTCTGTCCCCACCATCAGTAAATCAGGACATCCCCAGTACCTGCCCCCTTCCCCTTATATCTAGGTAACTGGTCATCACTGCTCTCTCAAAGGCTAAAAATACAGCTTCCACTGGACCTGATAACATCCCAGGCTGCATCCTACGTGAACTCAGGCAGGAACTTGCAGCACCATTAGGTGACCTATTCGACCAAAGCCTGAGTACTGGCTTTGTCCTAGCTGAGTGGAGGACAGCCACTGTCATTCCTTTGCACAAAGGTGGAGCGTCCACCAATCTGGGAAATTATAGACCCATCAGCCTAACTAGCCTGATCTGCAAGGCCATAGAACGGATTATCATGGACCTCATTAACAAGGACATTGGCAACCTCCAAACATTTGATCACACACAGTTTGGCTTTGTCAAGGGGAGGTCATGTCTGTTAAATTTGGTCGACTTCTTTGAAACAGTCTCCAAAGCCATGGATGAGGGGAAGAACAGTGCACACCACCTAACCACTACCTTGACCTGGCCAAAGCCTTCAACAGTATTCCCCAATTGGGCATAATAGATAAACTCTCTCAACTAGGCATCAATCTGTATGTCACCAGATGGGTAGCAAGCTGGCTCACTGATAGATCCCACCTAGTCAAAATAGGGGAAGTCACCTCAATCAGTAGACCCGTAACAAGTAACGTGGCCCAGGGTTTGGTCTTGGGGCCTCTGCTATTTGGGATATACTTTTCTGAGGTACAGTCCAAAACTAGTGGGCTATGGCTGACCAAGTTTGCAGATGACTGCAAGCTGGGTGCTGTCATCAATTTCCCTAGTGATGTTGACATCCTCCAAGAACTTCTCATTCAGACAAATGACTGGTGCCAGAAACATGGCCTCAAGCTGAATACCAAAAAATACATCATCTTCTCCTTTTGGGAGAGTGATGTCACCACAAATTGTCACATTAATAACAATGTTCTAGCACGCAATCAGTCATGAGGGATTTGGGAACCCAGGTTGATAGCAACCTGACTTTTGACCACCATGTTGCATCCATTGCATGGAAAGCCTTCTACATGGCCCACCTCATAAGTAAGGGTATCTCATCTAGGGACAAGGAGGTCATACCATCCCTGTATCCTTCCCCTATAATGCCCATTATTGAGTACAATGCCCCTTTGGCATGTAGCTCACAAAGCACATGGAGCAGCTGGTGAGACCACAGAGGTTCCTCACCAGGAGAATCCAGGCCCTCAAACATTTACCATATACAGATAGGCTAAAAGCCCTATCCCTCTACTCAGTTTCATACAGACTCCTCAGAGATGACCTCTGTCTGGCATACAAAGTGATTACGGACCCCACCTTGATGGAACTGCTGCATATCAAAAGTCAAGCACCCCTCAAGTAACCCGCATGCGCGGCCTCAACCTGGTTTGTGACATCAACAGGACTTGTTGGTGCAATAGATTTGTGTCCCAGAGACTCCCCCATCTGTGGAATAGACTTTCTCTCTACATCAAGCAGAGTACCTCTTTACCCCTTTTTAAGTGCAACCTGGATAACTGGACAGGAAACAGAAAATACACCCCTGGAATTCCACCCATGTCACTGCTGGACAGGGGTATTGGGTGCTGATTTGTCTAAGCATGCACTAAACTTTTGGCTAAGCTTATAGGGGCCTCAGGACCAATAGCCTAGTAACTTCCTATGATCCTGTGATAAATGCTTTGCAAATATAGTTTTGTTGGTAATAAAAACATGTCTATGTCTTGATGGAATAAAAAGACATAAATAATTTTATTTGGCACATTCTCCCCAAAAAAGATTTTCATACAGTCTACTAAAATCCTTCAACACATTTTCTTCATCATTACTCTTTATAATTGTGGTGAGTGGCAATGTTTCTGCTCTACTTTTAATATGAACATTTTGTAATTTGATGCTTTTTCCTGGATTCTGTGTTCTAAACGTTTCATAATCAACATTTTACACAGGAATAAAATGATTCCTAAAACAATATTGCAGTATAAAAAAATTACAAATATCTCCTCCCCAATGAGAAAATAAGTCAGTTAACCATGCCAAGTGAGAACAGTCTGCCTCTTTATCATGAGAATATTCTGCAGCCTTTATATAATTTCTAGGTAATTATGAAATGCATTTGAATTGTCAGATATAACTGAGCACTCTATTTGATGAGTGCGCAGATACCTTCCTTAGGAGCAAGGGTGAAACCAAGTACCTTTCTGCTCTTCAGCACCACACTGTACATGGCAGTTGTTTCAAATTAAATTTGATTTATTGATTTAGAAATAACATAGCTTAAATTTTCCGACAATATAGACAATTTTCTCAGTTCCCATATTGATCTGTCATTATGGTTTATTTTCATTTATATAAAAGTAAGATTACCTATGTCATACATGAAAATTAAATAAGGATTTTTTTTTTGTTTTAAAAAAAATCCCCTGTTGATTTTTCTGTCCCATAAGCTGGGACAATTCCTGATCTGGAAAAAAACACCATCACTGATATCTATGTGTGCTAAACCTTTAAATACAGTCTTTTCTACAGCATGATGATAAACCCAAGAAGCATATACATTTTTTCTGACTGGATTTTTAATGTCCTTTGCCTCCCTCTTGTGGCAAGGATTGCAAATTTTTCTACTTGGTAAAGTCTACGTCATATAGCTGGGATAACATGGCCTATATAGCAACAATACAACCATTCTGTTGGTAGCCAGGGGTACGCTTGGTCTCCACAAACATAGCAGAATTTATATAGCGCTTCCATACCCAGTTCTCCAGCCTCATCATATATATTTGAGTGAAGTTGAAGGTACACCATCTGACAAATTATCTTATTTTTAACATTACAAGTACATCTCTTAACATTTATTGATAAATGAAGTGGAATTACTGAAGAGGGGGCAGAATTATGTTTAGCTTTCTGACTTCTATTTAAAAAAATGGTACAAAATGGTAATCCAATTTTTACTTTAGTTGGTGGTATTGGAATTAATGGTATAACCCCATTGTGTGTAGTGGGTATAAGTGCACATACCCACAGTTACTAACATTTATAGTCTTTACATATGTATATAAAGTAGCAGAGAGGGCATTAAATTTAGGATGACAGCCTGTGGTTCTCTGCTCACTTTTAACCAAAAGATTTTCTCTGATTTTCATTAAGTGCTTATCTCATATAAAAAAATATTCAGTACTTACAGTTCTAATGGCTTCAGATGAAAAGAAGAAATATAGCAAAATGATAAAAAACACAACAGTTATTTCAAAAAGTCCTTATGAATATCAAGCAGGTTGGGGCTGAAGAGGTTTTTCATGAAACTGCAAGCATGGATAGTAAAATGTCTTTCTGGAGTCCATATAAAATCTGTTCCTAAACAAACAAGATTCTGAAGTTTCAGCTGCTTGCAATTCCACAAGTCATACTTTGTCATCTAATTCACTGCTATCTTGGGCCAACTTCCAATAATTGCTCATTATACATAATGCTGCTGAATCATTAATCCTCACTTCTGATTGTGATGCTGATGAAAATATTGCCAATGTTGAAGAAGAATCACCAAGTCTTATTTCCATCCAAGATTATATTACTGAAACACTGGATTTAGCTTTTGATACAACCACAATTCAGCGAAAGGAGTAACATTGATGATATCTCATTGGCACTCTTCAGTAGGGAGGGCTTTCTTGACATGTGACACATGAATCCAAGTGAGCAATCATTCATATCTGATGGCAGTAGTGGTGGTGAGCAAAACCGGGAAGGAACGTTTCCATCTTGGTTGAAGTGAAAGTTTTCTTGAGAAGGATCTGAGGAAAATGGTATATCTAGGTTGCAGGTCATGCTGCAAGGCTGGATTGGGGTGTTTCTGAGATTCAAAGGCTTGTTTGTGCAGGTGCTGTAGGACAACAAGGAGTAATAATGGAAAACAGATTCATCAACATTTTGTAACTCCAAATTTCTGGTAGGGGTGTAGCAGCCTCCCCATTTCATGAGGGAAATTTTTCTGGTACTGCTAACTGCATTATGTACACTAAACAAAACTAAGTGCAATGCTTCTGACTACTTAAGACCAGTCTCCACACAACTTTGCAAGTTTGCTTTCACTGTTTGGTTCATTCTTTCAAAGGTTTCTGAAGCCTGTGGTCTATGTGGAAATTGTATTGCACATTTATGTCTAATGTTTTGCTTATCTGTTGTATCACTTAACTTGTGAAATGTGTGCCTTAGTACGACTAGGTACAACAAGAAACACCAAATGCTGGTGTTAGTTCAAACAGGAGTTTCTTAACTACAGTAATAGCATCATTTTTGGCACAGGGATAAGCTTCAACCCACCAAGAAAAAAAGAAGAATCATCATAAAAACATATTTAAGTTTTTGTGTCTGTGGGAGGTCAATAAAATCTTGCTATATATGGCAAAAGGGTCCCTGTGTTTTTTTGAAAGACTGTGTAGGGACAGGAGCACTTTTTGACATAATGTTCTCTACACAAACAAAATACCCATTAATAAAATGCTGAATGACTTCTAAAATTTAAAGTGCACACAATCAGTCAAAATTGTTGTATTAATGCATTTTTTTCCCAAATGGAAGGCTCAAACCAACTCAAAGTCATCAGACTGGTCTTTAAGGACAAAATTTCCTGTAAAGGAACCGGTACATTAGTTTCATATAATTCAAACACAACACCACAGTAAGCAAGCAACCAAGCTGGGAGTGTGCTACACTCAAAAAGAAATCACAAATGATCCAAATGAGGAAGAACAGGGACTTCTTAGATAAAAAATACTTTTAAGCAGGAACCTTTTAAAAAATGTAAACTAGCCCTCTCCCCATCATGTGATCAAAGCATTGTACATAATTTGATCACATTACACATTTACAATATACCTCTCTACAAAATAGTTGATTAAAATTCTAATTGCACACATTTGTGTAAATACTTTCTATACACTTAACAATTATTAATTAAAATAATGCAGTCTTTTAAATATCAACAATGTTCCACCAACCTCTAAGAAATGCCCATTAAATATTGAAGGACTTCATCCTCAACACACTTGCCACTGAAACGGTGTCATGTGACCCATACAGACCTGTAGCATGCATTTTAATTTGCCTCTCCAGTTCCTTTATTTCCAAAGTTATCTTCCATGGTCCCCCCAAGTCCCTTTCAATTGTGTTCAAGACATGGAAACCAAATTTTAACCATCCTGCTGTGTGATCTTTTGCTGTAGCTGATTAAATCCTTGTTTTTCCTCATTGGGGTACTTTGTGATTTCTTGTTGAGTACTCCACACTGTCAGCTTGGTTGCTTGCTGTGGTTGGTGTTGTGTTGTATTCAAGTATCCATTGGTTCTTGGTTTGTGGCTTTGGGACAGAGAGCTGTGAAGTTATCTTCAGTGACTGTTGAGCTGGCATGTAGTTCCTCTTTTATTATTCAGGAGATATTTGAATTGGTGGTTGGGAATCTTCCAAGGCTCACTGAACAGTTGAGCCAACAATTGAGCCAACAAGTTATTTACTTAATGCCAGATCAATGTCAGAGCTATGGATGCAGTACTTTTATGGGTCCAAGTTTCAACGATGAGAATTTTGGATTGCAAGATTATGGGGACATTACTCAGGGACAGTGCCCAGTACTTTTGATCCAGGAAGGACAGTGTCCAGTAGTTTTGATCCAGGAGAGACCTGAACAGACACAGCAGTTTGCTCATGACCATTCTGACAGGTGTATCCACAATATGGAATTGAGTGGAAGAGGTGATATTAGCAGGGGTGAGTGATTCTGTGTTGATATTACTTCAATTCATTTAAAGTATAGGTAAACAATACAGGAAATTCACTGAAAAAGCAATTACATGCATTCTAGAACAAACACACTAAATTTCATAAATTACAAGTTGAGAACAGCTTCTTTTCAGCAATGTATTAAGTTTGAAAGGGTAACAAAAGGGCTCATATCCTGGAAGTACCCTATGGGACTTAAGGAGGGTTCCAGTTTACACAAGGAAGTTCTCCTTTTATTCAATTGACATGGGTATGAAGTTATGGAACTACTCATGAAACACAATAATTTGGAGATAGACATTTTGGAATTAGAAATTAAACATCTTGACAATCTTATTTCCCAGGATTTATTGTTTGATCATTATGAGAAGGACTACTGTAATGTTTTTAAATGAGTAGAAAAAATGGTGGTGGATATTTAAACTAAAAAGGGAAAGAAACTATGGTGGGACAAAGTAGAATATGACAACTGTAAGGCATACCAAAACCCTGTTTCCCTTGGGACAGTAGGGCCTTACAATTATGAACAAGATCTAGCCACAATATTTAATGACAATACTAGTCAGTTACAGCAAGTTGACTGTTTGAATTTTCCTCCCTCAGGAGAACCAAGCGGCTCAAAAGTTAGACTGGAGTGAAAGCCAATTTAGATACGCAGGAAAACATGAAGGGTTATCCCAGGTACAATCACAATAGCAGAGGGGGAACAGAGGGAGAGTGATGAGTTATCAGCCACAAAACTAGACTGTGTAATCACCAATGGATAGGGCAATTTTAAGATTTACACTCTCAGCTGATATAACATTTCTAGTTATGTGAAAAGGGAATGACATTTGTATTGATTAGGAAGACCTACTTTGCAGGTACATTAATAGATTTAAAATTATACATTAGGAAGCTCAATTTTCAGCAATATTTTTAATAAAAAATGCAAGTTTCAGATAGTCAATATGTTGAGGAAACTTTGAAACTACAATCCACCATTGCATCCAGTTATACCACTCTTCAGAAATCTTTGTGAGCATGATATTATGCAGTTGTTATGGTACAATATGAGATTGACCCCTTTCAACCTTAATAAGGGTGAGATGGTTTTACTGAAGAGTGTTTGTCCCAGAAAAGTTATTGGATTAATAAAACCAGATAAGGGTGGTGGCCTGGTTGTTATGAGTACTTGATGTATGAGTAATTCTGACAGAGGACATTTTATTTAATGAGCAGTATGAAAAAGTTTCAATGAATTAATTAAATATTGCATATGCCAGATTAGACAATTTATTATGTGATATGGTTATGCAAGGGCAAATATCTCATCAGGAGTATATTTATTTAACAATTGACCATGCTTCTTAGGTATCTTTGGCATTCTAATGCCAGATTTTCAAAAACTTAATTAATGACCAAGCACATTGATTTTAAATTGAAAAATGTCTTTCTTGACCAAGGAATCCCATTTATATAAGGATTCATGGGAATTTCTGAAAAGTGATACATTAG
This sequence comes from Protopterus annectens, assembly GCF_019279795.1. NCBI lineage: Eukaryota > Metazoa > Chordata > Ceratodontiformes > Protopteridae > Protopterus > Protopterus annectens. Next base: position 271,407,672 of record NC_056743.1, read on the forward strand.
ATTTATATGATGACATTGTTTTTATCATAACTGATGTCAAAGATCTTTTTTTCATGACATACTCCATAGTGAAAGTTTGGCTTGGCTTTATGAATTTTTAAATATTTAAAGAATCTTGACAACAGTGCTATCAGAGTTTTAAGGACCTTTATGGAATGTGTTTTGAGTAACAATTTTCTATTATTCAAGGGTAGTGTATATCAACAAAAGATGGGTGTGGCCATGGGGACAGTGTGTGCCCCTGTGTTCACAAATATCGTGATGGCGTACAGGGAGCTCACTTTTGTGTTCAGTTTAGGATACCAGGTTGGGTGGGTCCTGTATAGTCATTTTTAGAATAACATTCCCCCAGAATCAGCAAGCCCTGCACTGTGTGCAGGACTAGTGCAGGAGCTCCAGCAGGCAATATGTCTGCTGTGCGATCCAGGAATAAGCTGTAGAGACATGTACGAGCGGTCCTGCACTAGTCTTGCACAGACTCAGCCCCTGTATGCAATTTACACCATTTGCAGGAGAACTCCATGCAAATGAGGTGAATTTGCGATCCAGGAATCTGGAAGCCGACCGTGCAGGACTAGTGTAATCTTCAGAAATGTACTCCACCTCTAAAGGAGTACATTTCTGCAAAATACAAAACGGAGCCATGACAGCTCCAAATAAAGGGTGGATATTATGTAGAAAGCATTCCAATGGCCAAATATAAGGCCACTGGCATGGAAAACAGTTGAAAAAATAAAAAAAAATCAACTTTTATTTTTTTTACTGATCTCGGCTGTTTTAGCGTAGGGCAGTGGCTCACAAATGGGATTGGGTGAAAAATAAGAAAATAAACCTAAAATAAGCATTCTAACCAAAATCACTATTTTGCCATTATACTCAATGGCAGGCAGAAGACAACATGGCCAGTGAATAGTGGTGGTTGCTAAGGTGGGAGGCTCAGTGTGGGACTTGTAATTATGCATCAGCAGGCAATCCTATGCAAATGAGGGGAATGATACTGAATCCCAGATTTCCCCTGCATGCTAGTCAGCACCCAACAGAGTAAGAGCAGGAATAGCTTGGTGCAAGCCTAGGAGTTAGCTGACATCATAGGGGTGTGTGTCAGACATACTGTAAGTGGACTGGAGCCCTCTGGCTTGGGTTTGCCCTTAGCTTAGCAGAGTAAAGCAAGGGGGTGTGTCTGAGGCTGCCTAGCACTCTTTACATTGCCCAAGCGGGTGTGCATGCCATGCACCGGGTTTTAAACATAAAAAAAAAATTAAACCAGGAAATAGCAGCTCTGTGCACATTTGCGTGGCGTGCCCCCAGGCTTAAACAGGAAGACAATGGGAAGGGAAAACAGCAGTAGGAAGGTAATCTAGGAGAACTAGCATAGCTGGCAGGTGAAATGTATCAGAATCAGCCAATTACACAGGCAGCAGACCAGCCCAACCCATAACACTACTATAAATTATGCAGACACCTTTCCCTCTGGTTTTCCCACATACTCCACACCACCGGTGTATACAAGCAGGGAACTTTTAACAGTCAAAAACAACAAAATGATAGGGGCTGCAATAGCTATCATACAACATGTGGAAAAGGCTGAGGGTGGTGAGGATGTGAATGCTGTTGACCAACCTACAGTGAGGAGACAGAGAAGAGTGTACAGACCCAGGGAAACCTACCAGGGGCTACAGGAGCTGGAGATAGTGGAGTGCTATAGGGTGGGCAGAGACCTCTTACAGCAAATTCTTGAGCTGTGCCCGCCATGCCTGACACACAGAACTAATAGAGGGGAACCCATCCCAGTGGGTACCAAGGTATGTGTAGGCCTAAGAATACTAGCTACAGGTGCCTTCCAAAGGCCAACTGGGGATATCATGGGGATCTCACAGGCATCAGCATCCAGGGTACTCCACCAGTTCCTGGATGCCATGTCAGTACATGCCGGTGAGAATGTATATTTCCCCAACACCCATGAGGCGTTGGCCAGCAATATGCATCTCTTCTACCAAATAGCAGAATACCCTGAGGTAGTGGGTGCTATAGACTGCATGCACATATGTATCAAAGCACCACCTGGTGAGCGGGGTAGGGTCTACATCAACTGCAATGGCTTCCCCTCCATCAACTGCCAGGTCAAGTGCGATGCCCAGGGCATAATAATGAATGTGTGTGCTGGCTGCCCTGGAAGCTATCACGATTCCCACATATGGCATCTGACGTAGCTGTACCAGAGATTTGCCAATGGGGGACATCCCTTACAGTCACCTAGTGGGGGATGCTGGTTACGCACTGGAGCTGTGGCTGATGACACCCATCAGAAATGCACACACCAATGAATAAGAACTCCATAACGAGGCACACTCACAGACCAGAATCATAACAGAGCATGTGTTTGGGATGCTCAAGTCACTGTTCTGGTGCCTGGACACATCCAGTGGAGCCTTGCTGTACTCACCAGCTACATGTACTCAAATTGTCATTGTATGTGCCATGCTACACAATATGATCCTGCAGAAACAGCTGCAGCAGGAACAGCATGGGGCAGGGCCACACAGCCCCCCACCATTGCCAAGGCCTGCACAGCCACAGAGTGACTCAGAGGAGGAACAACCTGAGCCTGCCCCAGTAGGCAGAAGGAGGCATGCCCAGTATGCCCTGGCCTTAGCAAAGAGGCAACGCATAACATACACTGACACAGGAGGGACCCAAGGAATGACATCTCTCTCTTACTCGCACATACAGTAAAAGGGATGCCAAACATAACACTACCTGTACTCACCCATGTGTAGGGAGTGTACTATGTGCATCCAACATAGGCAGCCCTCCAGTACCACCCTCAGTGCTGGCACACTCACAAGGTAAGTCACTCAACTTATCAATTGCCAAATGCAGTAGTATGTGTTGTTACCTTTATCTATGGTATGGATGTGAGCATGCAAGGGAATCGGATGGCTGAATGGGATGCCAGCAGATAGTAGACACCTATAGTAGCAGCATGAGATCTGTAACAAATACTGGTGTCACCATAGTAGTCAGTACTACACATGGTGACAAAACCCACTGCAGTAAATGTGCTGGACCACATGTGTGTCCATATGACACACACATGCCAGTCAGGGAGGTTCACATACCCAACAACAGCCACAGCCAGCAGGACAGGTGTAGACAAACACAAAGGCTGTGCTAAGGCCTCTGAATGATGCCTATGGGTAACCCCCCCAGACCTCCACAGACAGACTACATCAGGTCAGGCAGTGGGATGTTAGTTCTGAAGAGTAGGAAGTCTTGAAGGAGTACCTGACATACCAGTACAGTCATAGCAAATGTGTACACATGTCAGGTGTGCCCCCCAATCCTGTGTAGCAATGTAGAAGCAGTAAGGTGTGCCCCCCAATCCTGTGTAGACATGTAGTAATGGTCAGGTGTGCCACACACCCCCAATCCTATGTAGAAATCTAGTAACAGTCAGATGTGCCCCCATTCTGTGTAGCAATGTAAAAACAGTCAGGCGTGCCTCCCTCCATACCCTATGTAGACATGTAGTAACATTCAGGTGTGCCCCCCAATCCTATGTAGAAATGTAGTAACATGTATGTGTAGGTATAATACCAGTGGAGCACAGATGCCCAGAGTTGGCCAAGGTAGAAGGTAGCATTTGTACAATATGCAGGTATGTGTGTTTTAGGTTGGTGTGTGTTTCATATTGTGTGAGAGTGGTCACTATGTATGCATGTTGAGGTATGACCTGGTAGTCATTGCCCACTACTGCTGATGACAGGGCCAAGTCCTCACAACAGCAGTGCCAAATACAATACCCACCAGTATAACACATGCTAGCAGTAGGCCATTGTAAATGTATGGTGGTAATATGTGTTACCATCTGAAAGACTGACATGGCATGGCCGCTGGGATAGATATACAAGCAGTACACAGGGGAAAGTACCCCAGACATATAGTATATAATGTGTAACTGTGAAATGGACACACCCTTGGAATTGTACATACAGGTATGCATCACATTATCTCGGCCTGTAGTAGGGAATACCGGTGTCGTCTGCCCGAACACTTGCAGATCACAAAGGTGATAGGACTGATGTACTGGGAAACAGCTGATGTACCTGCACATGCCAGCATAACTGGAATGCCCCATGCATATCTGTACATCAGATGCAAGTAGTGTCCATAGCACACATGCACCCAGCTCACCTAAACACCACCCACAGGTTCCTCTCTGGTCGTATTGCTGCTGTTGGGAATGGGTACAATATGGCCCCCACCTTTATATAGTAATAGTGAAAGAATGCAGCATGCAATGTAGGTGTCCCATGCAGGTGTGTCCCTAGCTATAGGAAGCACCATGCTAGCATCCACACCACCTGATCAATACTGATAGAAAGTAGTGGCATGAATACCTATCACACCTACCCTGTCACCCCAGAGGAATATACTGTATGGCGGTCTAGGACTGTAGGACTGACAGAATGCAATGGCCTGCCACAGCTGGTCTGCATCACCACCAAATGGCCTACAGGCCTCTGCCAAAGGTTTGTGTCTCACATGTACTGCCAATGCATGTTATGTCATGGACACCCAAATAAAACATAACAAACTCCACATCAGCCATATACAAGTCCATGTGGATAAACCACAGTAACATGTCCACCATGAACTGTGGACCAACACCAAAACACAGCTGTGATGAGGTGATAACCTTAGGGAAAGCATCAGAGAATGTATGCATAATGTATGAAAGAGGATAGAATAATAGAGGGGGGTGGGAGCATGGGCAGCATGGAATGTGCAAGTTCCGACACACAGCTGTGCGCACACACTATCCCTAGCTGCAAACACATAAATGGGTGGCTACAAACCTGCCTGTACACCACAATAGGGTAATGTCCTGACTTATAACCCCTGCCTCTGGGTAACCTGTGTGAATCTGTACAGCTGTGAGGTATTGCCACAGCAAGATAAGGCCATACTGTCATGTCGATGGATGTACAAATATGGGATCCTCTTCTAGCACTGTACCAAGGTGCTGAACTGGATATACAGACCCAGCAGCAAGTGTCTGCAGCTCCCTCTCCAGAATGGCATAACTTTCCATGAATATGTAGGCATTTGCCCACAATACCGGACACGGCTGCATTCACCCTTGTTCCCCAGGACATCACTGTGAGCAAGAATGTCCACCTGACAGTACTTGAGGGCATAAAACATCACAGTGTATAACAGTACACATGTCTGAATATCTCTGCTAACACCAGTACCATGTAGCAGAGGCAGCACAGACACAAACACCTACAGTACACACTCACTCTCCCTTGCATTGTTTGACCCCATATTGCCAAATGATCTACGGATACCCTTCAGAAACAGTTTTCTACCTGTAGGTGTACAACACAAAGGTCTGCACTGGAGTACAAACTACCTGGAATGGCTCCACACATTCAATACAGAAGGGCATACTGGGCATGCTCACACACAGCCCATATCTGCAAACAGCAGTGGACCATACATATCTAACAGTTGCAGATGTTAGTGCATAAACTCCTCAATATGCACCAGTCATGCTTTGCACACACATTGGATAGGAATACAGACATATATCCAAGGACAACATACTATAATATGCCAAAAGTAGACATACGTATATAGATGTGTGGAAGAGAGTGACTGTGACAAAGAGACATCCATCATGATGCCTGTCCCACCTAGCAAACAGCCAAATGGCTACAACCACATGATGTGTAAATGTCACTCACTGTAGAAATTAGCCACTGGTATCCATCAGCATTACAGACTATGTGGTGCAAGTGCTAGCTGTGCAACATGACTGTACAAGGCAGTAGTCATCTAGCAGCTGTATACACGTACCTGTGGAATATAACCCTGTGTGTGCCTGCATGTGGTGTGTCAACCTCTAGATGAATGGGTTATGGCCCATGCACACACACTGACCTCCCCATAGCTCTACTACGGCAAGCCTGCTGATGTCATCCACTTTGAAATACAACTTTGGGAATGGAGTAGCCCAGTAATCTCTGTGGTGTGTCTTAAAGCTGTGTAATGCTGTAGTGTGATAAACTAGTTAGGTAGGAGTTCTAATCCCAGACATGGCAAGTGTGTGTGTGTGTGTGTGTGTGTGTGTGTGTGTGTGTGTGTGTGTGTGTGTGTGTGTGTGTGTGTGTGTGTGTCTGTGTAGGGAGCAATACTTTTTAGGCTAGTTACACTCACTACAATTCAAATGCCCTACTTTGGCAAGGCTGCTGATGTCATTCACTGTGAAATACACCTTTGGGAAAGGTGTAGCCCAGTAATCTCTGTGGCGCGTCCTATAACTGCGTAATGCTGTAGTGTGCTAAACTACTTAGGTAGGAGTTCTAATCCCATATATGGCAACTGCATGTTTGTGTGTGTGTGTCTCTGTCTGTGTAGGGAGCAATGCTTTTTAGGCTAGTCACACACACTACAATTCAAATGCTCCACTTTGGCAAGGCTGCTGATGTCATTCAATGTGAAATACACCTTTGGGAAAGGTGTAGCCCAGAAATCTCTGTGGTGCGTTCTATAACAGCATAATGCCATAGTGTGATATAGTACTTCGGTAGGGGTTCTAGTCCCACACATGGCAAGTGTGGATGTTTGTGTGTTTGTTTCTTTGTTTGTGTAGGGAGCAATGCATTTTAGGCTAGTCACACTCACTAGAGATAAAATGCCCTACTTTGGCAAGGCTGCTGATGTTATTCACTGTGAAATACACCTTTGGGAAAGGTGTAGCCCAGCAATCTCCATGGTGTGTCCTATAACAGCGTAATGCTGTAGTGTGATATAATACTTTGGTAGGGGTTCTATTCCCACACATGGCAAGTGTAGATGTTTGTGTGTGTGTGTTTCTATGTCTATGTAGGGAACAATGCTTTTTAGGCTAGTCACACTCACTACAATTTAAATGCCCTACTTTGGTAAGCCTGCTGATGTCATTCACTGTGAAATACACCTTTGGGGAAGGAGTACTCCAGGAATCTCTGTGGCGAGTCCTATAACTGTGTAATTCTGTAGTGTAATAAACTAGTTAGGTAGGAGTTCAAATCCCAGACATGGCAGGTGTGTGTGTCTGTGTTTGTCATTCGTATTCTGTGTGGAGGTGGCTGTGAGTGTGTAACAACTGGACTATTGTGGAGCGTGTTTTGCAAATTTCTTATATGGTGGCCCTATTATATCACAATGTACACCTTACAAGGATAACAGATGTGAAATAGCCGAGAGGCTGGGGTGGCAATCCATAACCCTACATGTGACGTCAAGGCCTGGCGAACAAAGTTAACAACCCTTGTATTACACAGAGAACACTCTCAACCCATGTCTCATACACAAACACACTTGGCTAGGCAACAACTGCTATGTTGGTAGTACTCTGCATATTGCCCACAGATAGTAACCATGGTGTGATTGCAGTGGATGATAGAGAGCATGGCACTCTGTCCATCAGTAAAATACGCACGTACATGCAGACAGTGTGCCTTCACTATGCTCCCCACTGGATGCCTGTAACACCTGTGGTGCCATCAAGTGTGACCCACAAAGGACATACCATGCCTTATACACATGCCCTATATGGACAGATGCCACTGACACCAGGGAATACCTGTATCATTCTATCAATGTAGGTGCAGGTTCAGCCTGCTGTCCATTACCTGTTCCCAGCACATGAGGCCAGGACAGGCACATCTAATTATAACAATCTGTGTACACAACATGGGCCAGATACCCCAGGTACAGTTTCACATGTCACTGTACATGAATGTGGGATGTGTGCACATCCCAGACAGCTTCCACGTCATGGACTAAGGACACATACATGGCAAGTATTGAACAGCAATGGCCACACACAATAGTTACCCGGGTGACTGGATGGTGAATACAATACCCACCTGTGTGGGCCAATCCAGACACTACACCCCTGAGTCACACTGCAGACCACTGTCATGTGGCCTGATGCCAAAGTCTACCCTTCATCTAGCCTTGTATAGCCTTTTGGCACAGTCAACCACTACACACTTGTGAAGCAATGCACGCATGCATGTCAGTACTGAGACCCTGTGTCTCTGTGTGTGCTGTATGATGCTTTTGGCCACATTCACATTCACTACAACCTGCATTTGCATACTGAAGCATGCTGTCTGATGTCAGACACCTCCACATACCCTTTGCCTATATAACCTCCGGATAACCCCTGTGGTGCATGTGATACCTGCACAGTACTGTATTGTGGCAAACTAACTAATGAGAAAGAGTATTCCTGACCCTGCCAAGTGTGTCAATGTGTGTGAGTCCCTGAGAGAGTGTGGCTGTGTTGACGCTGACACCTGTTCATACGGACAAGCACGTGTACTACACCTACCGTATCACTACCATATCACTGCTGCAGATGTCACTGACCATCACATATATGTTTGGAAAGCTCCTCAACATGTAAGCTATGTGGCGCATCCAATAACTGCATAGACATGTGATAGCAATATGCAGTCAGTCAGGGGGTTGATACCCTGTACTGGTAGGTGTGTGACACAAACATGCTTAGGTTTTACTTTCCCACCCCATCCCTGACTTATCTTTACCTCTGTCTGCCTCTCTCACTCCCTCTCTGGTGGACGTGGAGAACTATACCTGCTTTGCTTAGGCAGCAGCATGTGTTTTGTAAGTGATGCTCATGATCAGCTGATGGCCTCTGCACGAATTGCAGCCCTCCTCTAGCTGATTGCATATGGTAGAGCTGTGGTAACATTCCCATTGCTAATTGCATGGAAACACACTTCAATATCTAGGAACATCATGTTGGTGTTGGGCCTTTTCAGTCACTGTGAGCAGGACCTAGATCTGGTGTTTGGCAAACAGCATCACAGATGGATTGGGGATTTACCTCTAACAACATACACTGTGGAAACAGGCCTACACACAGGAGTGGGATGTGCCTGACATGACTACAGAATGGAAGTGCTGCTATTCTGCATTTGGAGTAATGTTGGTTTAACAGGGTGTGTGTGGATATGGCTTGTCTACATGTTGTAATACCTGTCATGACTGTGCTAAGTTTCTGAGGAAACCTGCATCTGTAGGGTCATCTGCAGACTGAGCAGTGTGTGGTGCCTTTAGTTACTTGTGTTACTCACAGAGCACCTGTCTGTGAACTGCAGACCCATAGTGTGAGGATTGCAGTCTGTACATGGTGACAGCCATGAGAGTTACTGACTTCATATCCCTCATAGGACATATGTTACAACAAACCCTGTTAAAACAATAAATGTATGAGGTTATCACAGCAACATGTCAATATTGGCCCTGTGTTTCTGCCTCCAGCCACAACTCTGTCAACCTTTGTACATATGCCATGCAGTAAGAAGGGCATATGTTCTGTACACCATAGGTTCATAGGTTGGTACTAGGCTATTGTCCCTAGGGCCTATACAAGCCTAGCCATAACAATTCCCTGGCTATTTCTTCCCACACTATTTACTTCCCTGGTCCCCATAATTTATTGACATCATATCTGATAACAAGCCAGTGAGATATCAGACTGCTATACATGTTATGTATAGTAGGGGTTATATTTGAGGATATAACCTGGGCATTCTGTGGTTGTGTGTACAGTACTGAGGCCTGTGTACTTATGGTGATTGTCGACAGTGTGAGTGTATTGTGAATATGTACCTTGGTCTGTGTACAGACTGTGGTAGATGTCATTGTTCTTGGTCCTGTTCTATCTGATGTTACATGCTGCTCCACTGTATGTTACCCTATCAGCTTACATGTTTGTAGGGCCACACACACACATGTCCCATACCACAGACAGGCATCGGACCACACTGTGCAGTGGCCCAGTATGTGTAGGGTTAGTGTGTGAGTGGCACATATGAGGATGGTGTTGATCAGATAGTCCATATTCTGTAATATTACGCTAGCTTACCATATGTGGCTGTGGCTGTGTTCACATTGGTTGGGGTTATGCACTTTCATACAGGTGTCTGTTACTCTGTGCTGTGACATGCCTGTAGAGCCTGCTATATATGCAGGTACATGTGCATTCTCCCATAAGAAATGTAGGCCAGTGTTGTGGCAGTCTGCCTGTAGCCTGCACAATGCTTTATTACATGCCTAGCAGCTTAGTGTACTTACCCAGTATGATGGTATGTCCAGATACTTGCCAGATGTACTGCTGCCAGAGCACCAT